>NW_019104185.1:0-121495 GCF_001856785.1 Myzus persicae
GTACATATAACTATATAAGTCATTGAACATTATTACTACTGTTATAGTAGATCTAGGTAGGTATCTATAGAAATAGTTATTATAAAATAAATTATTATGGTAGGCATTAGACAATCAGATCATAGGTATCAGCTCTTTAGTTTATTATAGATTTAAAAAATTAGTTGAAATTCAGAATTTTACTGTTAAAAATTACAGGGTTTTAAAAATGCAATCCAGGAGATCAGTTCGAAGAAAAATTCAAAAAGAGTTAGATTCTTTACAGTGTATTAAAATATGTACTGACAATAACAATGATTTCATCGAAAGAGAAGATAGCCTATTTGTCAATTCGCTTTATATCCCTTCAACTAGCACAGGAAGAAATTCTCAATCTATACAGGAAACTTCCATTTCTTCATTTCATGATGTTCCAAATATTGTAGAAATCAATGCCAATGAAAACTGCAATTTATCTAATGCAAATCAGTCTAATAATAATTCAATAAAAATACCTTCTAGTTATACTAAAGAAAGTACTAATAGTATAAGTTGTAGTAGTATTAAAGATGATTTATGTAAATGGATAATTGAGTGCAATGTTCCCCAAAGCACTGCAAATAAATTATTGTATTTGATGAAACAAAGGGAAATAATTAATACCAATGAGCTGCCTTGGGATACTCGGACATTGTTAGCTACTCCACGGTTAATATCAAGTATTCGTATTGTTGAACCTGGTCGATATTACCATTTTGGACTAGCATCAGGAATAATTCGACATGCATCCTCTAATATGACAGAAATTAAAATTATAATTGGTATCGATGGATTACCCATAGCTAAAAGTAGCAATAGTCAGTTGTGGCCCATTTTGGCATATATAAGTAATGATACAACTAAAACAGTTTTTCCTGTAGGTATTTACCATGGCTATACTAAACCTAAGGACAGCAATGATTTTCTTGTTGATTTTATATCAGAAGCTAAAGAACTTGTTACCAATGGTATTATTTTGAATAATTGTAATAAGAAAGTATCATTTGGTGCTTTTATATGTGATAGCCCTGCTAAGGCGTTTATACTAAAATTAAAGGGCCATTCTGGATTTTCATCTTGCACTCGTTGTATTCAAGTTGGAGAACATTATCTAAATCGTGTCTGTTATCCATATTGCAATTTTTCTACTAAAAGAACTCATGAATCATATGCAAGTAAGGCATTCGAAGAACACCATATTGGGAATACCCTATCAAGGCTCATTGAAATTCCAGGTTTAGATATTGTTACCATGTTTCCTCTTGATTACATGCATCTTGTGGCCCTGGGGGTTGTCAAAAAACTTATTTTACTTTGGTTACATATTGGGCCAGTACAAACACGTATTCAAGGCCGTAACATAAACATATTAAGTAATTCATTACTAAACATTAAACAATTCATTCCTATTGATTTTCCACGGAAAACTAGATTGATACAGGATGTTGGAAGATATAAAGCCAGTGAATTGAGATTTTTTATTGTGTATGTCGGGCCTATTGTGCTCAAAAATGTTATTATTGATAATTCATATACTAATTTTATGGCATTACATGTGGCAATGACAATATTGTTAAGTCCTGATTATAGTTGTTATTTGAACTATGCCAAAGAACTACTTCACTATTTTGTTAGAACGTTTGAAAATATTTATGGCCGGCAGCATATTTCACATAATGTTCATGGACTTCTACATCTCCCTGATGATTATATTCATTTTGGTCCTCTTGATAATGCCTCTGCATTTCCATTTGAAAATTATATGAAGGAATTAAAGAGTAAAGTCCGAAAACATGAAAAACCTTTGGAGCAATTGGTTAATAGATATGAAGAAATGTATAAGCTACCTGCCTCACTAGTAGTAAAACAAAAATTCCCAGTAATGTCTAAACAACATAAAAGTGGACCATTGATAGATAAAATTAAAGGATTAGAATTCAAAAAACTAACTTTTGATAAGTTTAAAATTAATACTTCAGTCATTAAAGAGAGTTATGTATTAACTAATAATAAAAAAGTCGTTAAATGTTTGAATTTTGTTAAAACCAATCAAGGCAGTATCAAATTAGTAGGAAAAGCTTTTGAGATAATGATTCCTCTATATAAAAAGCCTGTTGATTCTACAATTTTTGATATTTATATTGTAAAAAACCTTAGTAATAAATTGTCGTGTTGGGACTATTTAGATATAAAAAAAAAAATAATGTTAATTGAACATGAAAATAATTTAATTGCCATGCCAATTATTCATACTTAATTAAATACAATTATGTATAAAATTGTAAATGTTATTAATTATTATTTAAGAATTCTGTATATTATAACCTATAATACATAATACACATATATATTATATACCTAGTGATCATTAATTTCAATTTGTATTGTTAAGTATTTGAAATATTGTGTAGTACCTACCTATATATTATTAATCATATATAATTTCAAATATCACTATATAGGTAATATTTATATGTAATGTAATTGTACATAAATTAAATAACTAATTAAGATAAATAGGATGTATTGATTTAATATAATTATTAGTATTTAGAAAGTATGTTTTGGAGGTAATTCATATTTCTTAATAAAATATTGAATTTAGATTTCTTAAAATCATAATGTGGGTTGTTGTCCACTTTTTAAATGAGGACACAGTGGAAGCTGTTCCCGAAACATGGTACCGAAAAAAAGATAAGACATGTGCTTGGCCAATTGTATCAAAGAAGTCAAAAAAATGCATTGAAAAAAAAGATTATCCAGATGAAAAAAACTATCAGTGGTTACCTGCAAGGATGCTTGGTCGAAAGTATGGTAAGTAAAAATATTAATAGCAAATATTTTTAAAAATATATGTTTTTAAGGTGGCCACCAAAACTTAAATTTGTTTCTTTTTGTATTTTAGGATCTTTAGAAGAAGCAAGGATGAAGACAAACCGGGCACAATTCTACTCAGATTTGTCTGCAAATGAAGATTTAAATGCTCAACGTCTGTTAAAATCAAAAAGTAAAATGGAAAGTCCGCCTTCTTTAAGACTAAGTAAATTTGATTTTTAAGTTTAGTCTTCTAGCTAATCTCTAGGTGTTTTATTTAAATTTACTTTAGTTTGTAGTTAATAAATAATGTTATGTTTTTGTATGTACCTACCTAATTTTAATTTTTTAATTTTCTAGAAAAGATTAAAAAAACTGTTGAAAACACTGGTGGTTTTGACGATGAATCAGATATTGAAGATGGTCATGATTCTGATAAAGACCCTGACTATCATAAATCAATAAGTGTAAATGGTATGTATATATTTTGCCTTGTATTTTTCTATATAATTTGTGTTTTATATTATAATATTTATTTCAAACAAGTACACATATATTTATTTGTTAACAGATCCATCAGTATCACAAACAATGACTAATCATAATAACAAGTATGTTATGAATTCTCCTATTGGGAAAATTTCGATTGAGGAAACTAATCTATCCATTATGTCTTCTATGCCTCCTAAACAACCATTAATTGAATCCATTACTTTGCCATCACCTCAACGTTCAAACACTACACCATCATCAAATCTTAAAAAAAGAGTTTTATTTTCAACTGTTGGGTCCAAAGGTTCCATGTCCAACTATTGTTGTTAAAAAACGAACAACTGCAAAAAACGTTTTACCTCAAGCAAAAGCAATAGTCACCACATAATGATAAGCAGAATGACCTATTTATTTGCTTTAAAATCAATTGCTGTTATTTTTGTTCGGTAAATAATTATTGTTCTTTCGTATCACAATATAAATACCTAGTTTTTAGCCACTAGATAACGATCAAATCGATATTTTTTTTTGTATTATAATCAACGTGTAATAGTATCATTGATTTTACACATGGGTATAATAATGAATATTATACGTACATAAAATCAATTGTATTATAATTTATACGATATACACAATACCTATACATAATTATAAAGGTATAGGAAAACTATCTTATTGTATGCAACCATATTAGTACACTAGCAACCGCCATTATTATAGTATTAAACTAATGAAAATTAAATAAATAAAGTGCTTTAAGTTGAAATAAATGTACTCCAAATATTTTTATTTTAAAAACAAGAGAGTGGATATTTGTACAAAATATTATTATAAAATACCACTCTCCAAGAAGAAAAAAATTACTAGCTTAAACCGCAAAATCACTTGATCAACGTTTAACTTTACCCACCTTACTAATGGTAATGGATTGATTCGATTGTTTTCTCTAAATTATTCATTATATCACAAATGCTAAACAAAAACGGAACTTTTTGAAAGAAATGCTTGAATTTCTATAGTATTAATGATATGAGTGTAAATAATATGGTACCATTTAACTTTGACAGAAAAATAAGTGCACCTATATGCATGCGAATCATTTGCAAATATGGTTTAGCAATAATCGGACAATGGTTAAACATTATAATTTACACTGGTACAGTTTGGTGTCTTTATTACTTTTATATTTCTTCAGATTAGTTCATCGTGCTTAACTCTAAAATTTGTTAAGTTTTTTTTGGTAAAAATAAAATGTAATTTTGTTATGAATTTAATCAATTATTTCGCAACGATACCCAAGTACCTAATTAATAAATATTTACACATAATAGTTTAATTTAGAATAATATTAAGTTTAAATTGTTTTTAATATAGTAAGAGAAAAATAAAATCATTATATAATTGAATATATTTGTAAGCTCAAATAACTACTATAACATAGGAAGAAATAGAATGAAAATATTTTTTAAGAAAAATAATAATATTAAATACATTATTGAAAATAATCTTATTATTCATATCTTACATGGGAGATTCTGAGGGATCAAAAAAAAATAATTAACCATTTAAGTACTTATTAACAGAATCAACGTGACTGATAAATCATTATGAAATAATATTAAAATGTACTCAGTATAAATTATTAATATGTTTGTGAAAATTGTCAACATTTCACTTAGCTTTGGTTTAAAATCCCAATTTTTATTTCTGTATACATTAATCTTGGAGTTGTCTGAAAAAAACATCGGCAGTAAACGTAGAGTGCTACTTGATATTTTCTTCTCTGCACAGAAAAACATTAATTATATATTACTATTTACTATAGATATATTTGTACAAGTATGGTAATATATGATGTATCAACGAGGTTGTTATGAAAATGTAATTATATTATGGATCGATTACGAAAAATCCGATTAAAAAAAAGTTGTATCCAGATTTTGGCGAGTCCGTTTTTTTTTGGTTCCTATGGTATGGTAGCGTAATTATACTATTCATCGGTTGCTGACTGCAAACTAGATAGGTACTGTGACTTGAAATTATACCGTTTTAATTTTAAAATTGTACAGCGAAAAATCCATATCAATTATGAAAAAAAATTGTTGTATCCAGCTCAATAACATAAAACATATTATGTTAGTAAAATCATTTTTAGTTATAAAAAAATGAATACTATAAATTTGTTATTATTTATATATTTATTGAATAAAAGATTTATGGGGAATTTTTACCATCAGGCATTATTTTATTGTTGGTAGGTATTTTTTTATGTAATATAGGAAAAATAATTTTTAGTGTCAGTGCGTGGCAAATGGCAATACATTATGTTAACTGATAAAGACGTTTAAAAAACGATAAAGGTTACTGAGAGAACGGTATATTATATTCTCTATCATATATTAATACATTAATATATTAGTATTGTTAAAAATCGTAACTTATGCCTTTATAAGTATGATAGTATGCAGAATAAGTGAAACTAAGCATAAAGGTTATTATTATTAAGAATAGTACTCATGTAAATTAAAGTAAGTTTTAACAGTACACTCTCAAAAAAAAATAATAATAACTTAAATCAAAATGCTGATTTTGCAAAAAAGTTTAGAATAAATGTAATTGCATATTATCCTTAGCTCTCTCATTCTTATGTTTGTTGGTTAAACTACCTACAACTTTTGATTTTTAAAAGGCAACATCATATTTTGCGTCTCCTATATTTTGAAATAAATTATTTTTTCTACATAATATGTTGATGTACTTACCTATATAAATATTAAATACAGAAGAAATAGTTGTCTTCCTTATTTTTAAGAATTTAAACTTTGGCTGAGACATATAGTACACCACAAATAACTGTTCATGTCATCCCTTACAAAGTTACTTTACAACTCTTATCTAATTATGAAATGTTTTTTTATTAATAAATAACCCAACAAAAATATAAATATTTTTCAACTTCTGATAATTATTTATCTGGTGATTTATACCAATATACATATTTTGTACATATGCTTATATTGTAAGAGGTCTAAGGTTACCTTATTTTCTTGTTTAAATTTAATTCTACCATAAATGTAAAAAAATAGTTATCCAATAAATGTTTATCTGAAGTATAACATTGTGGTGGTATTCAGCAAGATGTCAATCGTTAAAAAATATATCGTTTTATATTGGGTTATTTAATTGGTATTATGTTTTAGTACAAATCATGTATTAACTATATACAGAAATAGAAAAATGTATTAACTTCCGGTTTTTATTTACGGAGACATTATAATATAATAAAAGTATATAAAAAAGTATGATTCAATAATTTATTGGAAAGTAAAAGTATGTAAAATCGTCTGATTATATTTAAAAAATAATTAATTCAAACCGCACATTGGATATATTCAGTAACAGAATATGAAACAATTATTTGTAATCGGCCAATATTTACCAATGTATTAAATAACGATATTTTGTCCCTCGACACATAAATGTGGTTATAAAACATATTTTAGTTTCCCTCAGAAAAAAGCCTAAGTTCATTATAACACCGACACTACTATTCGAATTTCTTTATCAGCTATTATTTTTTGTTAAGTTATGAAACGGAGATGATGATGTTCTTTTTCGTCTTTTTTCATCTTCATCCACTATAAGAATTTACCTATTTTAATGATGACTCATGTTTCATATACTAACTGCAATCGAGTGTCTTTTATACAAAGTACACAAACCTGAAGAAAAAAAACAGTTCTGATAATACTATTTATTTATTTAATATTATTATTAGTAATTAATTTTACCATGGTATATAATATGATGTTGTAATAAACCATAATGAATCTTTATTGAAGGGAATAATAGGTACTCTCATAATAAAAGGTGGATACACACACAAAAATTAAGAAATACATGTCAATCTAATTTCATATCTATTGGAAATAATATTCAATTTAATAATTGTATATTATATAATATGTAAGGATTCTCAGGATTTTTACAATAAATAATGTTATATAATCGAATATACGTATCAGATATTATAAATGAATTTTATTGTAATTATTTCATTGCAATTGTTTTGGCTTGTCTTATCCAATAATAATATTAATTTTTAAAATGTTGAATATTCTGGGCAATGATTGTAAATTTTTATTTTAATTAAAGTACCTAATTTAACCAATTTAATTTCATGCCACTTGAAAATTATTACGTTTAATACAATTGAAAAATATAATTTCAACGAAATAACAAACATATTTTAACGAACAAATTAAATCGTTTGGAATTTAATGATGGTCTAAAATGTGCTTCAATTGGTTGAGAGAGACTTGAATATTTTTGTAAATGTAAATATCATCATCGGGTAACAGCAAAAAACAATGACCCATAAAAAATAATGAACTGTGACTGTACACTTTAAGGCGTAAAACCTTGGGAACCAAAGAGATGGCAGTAGAAAAGTTGAAAGATAATATAAGAAATGAGTTTATTATTTTAATGTTATGAGTTAAAATACTGCTATATTTTTCGACGAATCGAAATATTTAGTAACAATATTTAAATAGTAAATTGTGAACGACACATTAAAAATTGGTTGTGTTAACATGTTTAGAATTATACAATATTATATTTTATTATGTTTTATTTCATGCTATAATTTTGTTTTATTTTTATTGATTTTCGAACATTGGTTCATCGTTGAAGATGAATGAATGATTACTAAAAAAAGTAAAATATTTTCTAATAAAAAAAAAATTTATGTTTTTCTCAATTCTTTACTTTCTGATTTGGGTAAAAGATATTTTGACATTGATCGATTGTTTGTGAATTTGTCTTAAATATTTTGAACTTTCTTAGAAATTTAGACTTTTGAGTGTAATACAAAACAAAATTAAAAGTTATGCACGAGTCAAATTATATACTGAATAACAAAGATATTATGTAATGACACTCTAGACGTAGATCAGTCAGTTTATGAAACTACAAAGTGACTTAGTTCCTGAGGAATAATTGTGTAGCTTCAAGTTATAGAACTGTCATTCAGCAATAATTTTTAACTAATTCGTAATTGAAATAAAATATTTTGAGTTATTATAGTGCTCTTATACATAATATAGTTTAAATAAGTTACATTTTTTGTAAATTTTTTTTTTAATAATATTAATATCAAGGTAGCCTATAGTTGTAAGTCTATAATAATAGTTTAACTAGATACCACAATATAATTATTGAAGATTATCAATTAGAAACTGCGATTCATATAAGAAATATTGTTCGTAGTAATTATGCCAACATATCGTTGAAGAAATAAAATTATATCATGGAAATATGAAATTAACATAAGATGCACGAATTAGTATATATCTATAAAATATAGTAATTATTATATAATTATATAAAATCGTTGACTATTTGGAGTAAATGCTTAATGCACTTGAGATTAAGGTCTAATGCTATATTATTGATAAATAAAAGTAGAGAAAAAATATAGTTATTATAAGTGCAAAGGATTGATTTTAAATGGTCTATGTTTGGAGGTTGAACGTGAATTTATAATCAACTATAGTTGAACTTGTTATTATTTTATCTCAATCTTACAGTTACTAATAAAGTAATAAATCAACTTATTAATAAAGAATAAAACAATTCAATAAACTCTATAAAAAAGAATTATCATCCAATATGATTTATATATTTTATGAGTTATAAATTAATAACATAATTCTCTAAATTTATCACCACTTCTTGTGAAAGTCGCTGCAGCATATTTTACAATGATTGCAATACCTACTTTTAAATACCCCATTCAAATAATCATAAGTAAAACATAAATCATAGTGAAAATAACTTCACGTCGATGTACAAAGGAGTAAATTAAGTTCTCTCGTTGGCCAGAAAATAAGGACCTCTTGCTTCCGACGTATAAAACAATTTGTGCATTATACATTAAAAAACAATGATATCATATCATAATAATATAACTTAATAAATAAATTATATTAAACCATTAATCCTTGACTACACACCATATTATTTAAAACGTGTGGCCTCCTTCATTCAAATCAATAATAATTGTAAGCACAGCTGTTGTAAATAAATCACGTTATACCCAATTGAAAACAAAATATATTATGTTCCTAGTTTCAGTTTTAAATTTCAAAATAATTATTTGAATTTGATATATAGCCAACCCAATTTTATATTTATTAGCCGTTTTCTATCACGTCTCGTACAGCACTCGTCGGTAATTTTTTGCAAGACATTTATTTATTTGCTTAAATCGTAATGTACCTACATAATCGAACACGATTTTCGGAATAACTTCACATTGCATAAGTAAATACTTTTATTAGGATTATTTCTCATCCATTCACACACACACACACACACACACACACACACACACACACACACACACACACACACACACACACACACACACACAAACACACAAGCACGCATAGACCGGTGACACTGCTAACGATAATACATTTACCTTCGTGATTGGTGGGACGAGAGAAAACGAATTTGGAGCGTTGACAATCATAATCCACGCGTGTGTAATCGGGCGAAATTAATATCTATGATTAACGGGACTGCAGCTAGCACGATATGGCGAGATTGAGATAAATTTACAATGCGATTTCAGCGTGCGATGTGTTTCATCTCCAATGCGTACCGAATGTTTAAGAAAAAGAAAAAAACAAACTAATAAATATTATATAATACTGTGTAATACACCGGCACGTATATTATATCTCACCGTGAGCCCCAGAGCCTGCAGCGTCGCGGCTTTTGTATAAATCAAAACCGGTAAATGGATGGCCGTGGAGGAACGCGAAGGAAAATCGTTTGTCGGAAAATTGTACGTGCGCCGCTACACACGAGGACGGTGAAATTCACGTCGCCGATCGTGATGGGTGTCTGCAGGGGTGGGTGTCGGTGGATGGTGGTGGGCGAGAAGAGTGGGCTGTGTTGGACGAACGCCACGTGTGTTGTACGTATACACCCAATATATATATATACATTTATCAACGAAAAACGTTTGTCATACGAGTCGGATGCCACGAAGAGGAGGAACGCAGAACGGATGGGGTGGGTGCACAGTAGTGGGTGTTCGGTATAGCGGTAGGGTTAACGTCAAGTTTTGCCCTCTTGCTCTCTCGCACACGCTATAGGACAACTGCCACCACATTATATTTTACTTCACAAAAACAATTCTGGAAGTGTGTTTTTGTTTTTATTATTTGTATTGTTATTATTTTTTACGAATTACGGTAATCGGATAATATTAAGTTTTTGTCATTTTAGCTTAGTTTTAGGCTCGCGGTGAAATGTGTTCTACGCAGAACTCTACACCCTTCAGTGAAAAAGAAGACACGCGAATAGCACATGAAATATAATATGATTTCGAGAAACAGAACAATAGTTTATAATATTATAATAAATAATATTATTTATTACTATACAAATGTTGGTAATTCGTTATGATATTGTAATAATTTATGATATTGATCGACACACGCGTGGGCATACACGATTGTGTATGTCATGTGAATAGTATTTCCTGGTAGACAGGACGTCATCGATAAAACCAGCGTGTTATTCACATATCATCGTACTATAATTCATATTTACCTACAACCATAGAATCTTATTCGTGACGTATAATTGTCGAGAGACACTTAACTCTTGCATTGATGTCGAAAAGTGTAGACTAATTGTTGAGAATACTTAGCAAATTCTAGCAAACTGGGGAAAATTAAAAAAAAACCCCTCTCTGCTCATTCAATAAATTACATCAAAATGTGTATATACGTAGATACATCATTAGAATTTAGAATGCAATATCTTAATTATTTTCGAAATAAATAGTGATTTTATAACGACATAAACAATTTTAGAGTGTTGCTTCAAATAAAATTGTTTGAAAACTATGCCATACAAAATAATCGTATTCAAATGAAATTTTTGAAAATTCAAATCCCAAAAGAAAGACTATTATGATTCATACTGCAGTACCCTCAGGAGAGAAAATACAACATGCTATACAACACAACTTCGTATGAGTTTATAGGTACTTGGTCAAAACTATCCTCATATATAATGTAGAGTAACATTCAGTTTTGATATAATATTAAAATATTTTCAATTATATTTATTTTTTTTTGTATTTATTTCGTATATAATATTTAATAACTATTTTGTCCATGAATCCAAATTATCGAGTAATATTAAATAATCTATGTATTTGTTTTGGAAGTGTCAACAATTAATTGATTAATTAAAAGTTCTTACTATTATTATTTATTTGTGAATATTCAGTTTTCAATATTTCTACATCGATTATACATAATTACACACAACTCGCCAGCGTGTATAGCGGTAAACGCATTATATATTATAACAGTACATCGCTGATTAAATACAATTCACGATATTTTTCCGATCATCTACGTTTTGAAACTAAAAACAAAAGCTAACAAAACAACAAAAGCAAAGTGTATTATTTTGAATATTTTAAGTTTTAATTTAGTTTTATTAAAATAATATTATGTCGGCATCGATATATATATACGTGGTGCATTTTGTAAAATATGCATTATAGTTTAATGACTAAATAATAGACATTGGTTGGACAGTGGTGAGGATACATTGTTTTTTTTATTGTTGTGGCAATTTACGAGTTGGCATATTGCAGCAAAACTAAAAAAAAATCCGTCCAATGGACGAATACGTGTATCTATAGAAACCGTAATTAGTGGACAACTTGGTTCAAATACTACACATAAATATTAATTGGCTTCAATAATCACAATATAATGCATAATAGTTTATTTGTATAATATGTTTGTTCCTCAGGAGTCACGTTCGTTTCAACGCAATATTACATAAATTGCCCTACAACATTATTATATTTTGAATGCGTCCTAATATTTTCTCGTCATGGTATTGATCATTTATGATAAAAAAAATGTTATTGTTCCATCGTATTTTATGATTATTATTATGTTGCGGTAATGAAAAAAAATATGTAGGTACTCGTTTTAGGTTAATCAAACAAAAATACAATTAATTATTTGATGTTCACTCTGATAGATATAAAAATAAACTAAAAGTAGAATTCGTATTTTGACGGTACAATAGAAAACAACTACTGTCGTTAAACAAAAATGAATATTTTATCCAAAACTACAGATAAAAGAACTAAAACAACCTGTCACCAAAAGCATTTCGTTATCAACCGAAAACTGAAATTATTAATTATTTTTTTTTTTTTGCATTACACAGCAATAGAACGAACAAATGATTAAATATAATATTACACTTAATATACTTTGAATAGTTACATCGAACAAATAACTAATTAACAATAATTAAGTCACACCTAAGCTTTTTGCATAATGATATGAAATATATTAAATTCCTATTAATATATTAATATATATTAATAATTATTTGTAAAACAAGTGTATACATACATATATTATATTATGCACCTATGTATTATTAATTTATACATTTTTTTTTATTATTATTAAGAATAATTGAATGTGGAATTCAAAAACTAAAAATATAAAAACATCAGTCGAATGTCAACTGATAGAAAAAATACACAGATGAAGATCAAGGGAGCGATGAAATAGATTGGGGCGAGGAAGGATCTGGATACACTGGATGTAACAAATTTGTTAAATAAACTCTAGAATAGGGGAAATTGGAGAACAGTGACGGTGGTGGCCAAAATTCTTACAGAATTGTGAAGTTAAAGAACTAACAAAGATTGAGGAAAGATGACGTAATTTAGACACTATCAGTAAAAAAAAATGTAAGATATCTAGAGAATTACATTTCATAAGTTGTTATGTTTCGTTATGTTATAATTTATTATTGTAACACGTTGAGATTTTGAGATGTACATTTTAATTTGTTTAAAATATTATGTGTTATTATCCAAAATGAGGTCGACATAAATATCACTAAATTAAAATAGTGCACTCCAGAAATTTGATTTTTCAAATTAGCAAATCTATTTTTAAAAAACCTAACTTAGTAAACTACACGAGAAATTAAAAAGAAAATAGATCTAAATATTTAAAATTAAGCGCAAACTGTATTATTCTCGATTCATTATTCTATAAATTAACAAATTTACAATTAACTAATGGCCCCTGTAGTTGAAACAAATAAAGATCAATTCCTAATAATAATTACCATTTATTAATGAGAAAAATTACGTTTTAAAAAAAACTTTCACTTTAGTAATAAGTGCATAAAATATTCATTTGTTTTATACTTAGAAAAGTATATTTATATTTATTTTGTATATTTTTGTAACTTGATATAGCTGTTATTTAATTTTTATTTACACTTTGTAATCATCACGCTTTATTTTTAAGTATTTTTCTTCAGAATATATATTGATCATACAGCAGTTTCAAAATTTAAAGTACTTTTGCAGTTTTGTACTATATTTAAGATGTGCTCCTAAGTTTTCCCATTTCTCCTTAAGGCTGTAGAGGGTTATAACAGGGTAAACAGGAAAACTCGGTGACTCCCTTGTAAAATAAAATACTAACCTGACAAAATTTAAACCTTAAGACTATATTATGATTTAAAGAGTTACAGACGTAAACAGTAAAAGATACTATACATTTTGAAGCTGTCACAAGCATTTTGGAATAAAATACTACAATAATTATAAAAAAAATTTACATTTATTATTTTTATGAAACATATTTTGATTAGGTATCTAATATTTTCATATACTAATATAAGTACTCATATTTGTATAACTAGGTATTTTATATAATATTATACAACTAGGTTTAAATTATTGATTCATAAAAATACATAAAAGTTAAAATTGTTATTTCGTTTTAATTCTGTTAGCAATATTTTTTTTTTTACACAATATAAATTTGAATCAACTTTTTTTAAATAATTTAAATGTAATTCATCAGTATAGAAATAAATGATGATTTCAAAACAAAAATCATAAAATTATCTTAAATGTACTCTGTCGTTATCATTATTTTGAACTGACAATCGTGTTTTTAAACAGCCTTACAATCTTTCTTATTATTTTAAAAATATATGGTGCTTACAATAAAAAAAAAAATAAGATTACATACCATTGAAAAGACGAAAATCAACGAGATTTTTAACAGTGCTGAATAATCTACAAAATATATAAATGTATATAGTATAATATATATGTATTCAACTCATCAATATGCATGCTTGAAATAATAATATCATTTTTGAAGAGTGTAAAGAGGCATTCACTTTTGTATTGAAGTAATAAGTTGAATTTTGTATTTTTGTGTTTCTATACTTCATATATTTAATATATAATATTATATTATACATAGTACATCGTACATGGGACGAAGTGATAAAAAATATAGTGTTTCCTTGTATATTTCTACAGTGAATCTTAAATATTAAATAAATGTTGTTATTATTTTAGATCCAGGGTAAAATAAATACTGACTTATTTTTTGTTGTTTTATTTGTTTTAAAATATGTATTTATATTTTATATTATACTATACACTATACAGTAAACATATTAAAAAAAAAACTAAACTATACTTAATACTCTAGGCATTAAATAATTTAAATTTGATGTGTCAAGGTGGATTAAACAAATCATATTTTTGACATTTTAGTCGGTACTTACTTGAAACACATTACTTGACCCATAGGCCATGATAGAGTATACATATAAAGATTTTGAGGAATGGTTGTGATTTTGTGAAGCTCACAGAACTGTATAATAAAGTTAATATATTATGAGACTATATTGAAGTAACTAATTAACTATAAATACAAGTTACAATATAACACAATACAGTAATTTTGTATTTTCCTACAAATATTTACGACAAATTATCATTTTTTTAAATTGCTGTACGTATATTTATAAAGTTAAATAAAATGTATGTAGGTAAATAATATTATACGAATATACAGCATATCTAATAAAATTAAAAACACGATTATTATAGTAAATTTTTAAGACTTAAAAAAACTAAAGAATACGATATCGGTTTTACAATAGAAGTTATATTTGTTGTTATTCTGCGAAAACTTTTTTGAAAATAATGAGTGATCTGAAAGTGTTTAACAATATTTAAGTTTAAATGGAAATTTTAAAATTTAATTTTAGATTTCTCTTAGGTTACTTAATATAAGATAACACTGTTAATAACCAATGATAGAAAGTAAAATATATAAAATAACTACTAGTTTCATATTAAGTAAAGTAATAGAAAATATGTAGGTACATAAGTACCTAATACATTATTATTTTACCAATATTATTATAATAATTAATAGTAGGTATGTAATTCTGCCGATGGTAGTGAAAACTGTAATAATATATTCATGTGTACTGTCTAAACGATATGGTATCACTTATTAATTATTAATATATTATACCAATTATATTATTATGTCATCTGGTGAATATTTAGATTTCCTTTGTAACTATTTAATTGATTATTATAAACGGACGAATAATCAATGTTATGCCAAATATTAGGACATGCACAATTATAGCGTTAGTTGAAGCATAATATGTGATCAAGCACATACGTAATTACTTAACTATACGTTATAAATTGCAATACAGACATACAGGTACCTAGTCTACTTTTTAATACTAAATATGTCAATTTCAATTCCTTCATTTGGTAATTGATTACACAAGTAATATCGATTAAGCTTTCTCGATCTTAATTCTCAAAATATTTTGTTGTTTATTCTCAATATTTTATACATAATGCAATGAAAGACAATAATTAATAATAATAATATTATATATTTTATAATATATAAATATACTTCCAATAAAAATTATTTGTACGCATTTATACGTAGACAGCATAAAGTTTGATTTTAATCGAAATAACGTGCATAATTAAGTATGCGTATAGTTTAAATAATAATATATAGGTAAGGCGTCCAATAATAAATCCACAAATTTTTTTTAAGTAAAGAAAATGTGCAAACTCTGTACAAGTTATAAGTTAATAGTTTTAATTGTGTTTAAACTCATTGCTTTTAAACAAAATTTACTTTAAAGTTGTTTAATAAATCCATTGGAGTGTAAATATTTCCATTACATTAATTGTACGTCCTACATTTTTACAGTAGGCAAATGTATATTTATATTTGAATTTTAAGCGCACACACTAAATTTAACATAATATGAATGTTATAATATTGTTAGTTGTTTTATGTGCAGGAGTATAATATCAAGAGATCATTTAAATACAATATCAAAACATGTTATGATATCAATAGTTATTGTATTAACTACTGTAGATTTATTCCTAGTAATGTGACTTGTGAGTTGTTAAGAATAGAGACGTTTCTCTTAAGCTTTTTCGCAATAATTTCAGTAGGAACCATATAACATTAAAAACATCAGCTAGATAGAATGTAAAGATAATTATTGTGAAAACCCGTTTAATATTGTTTATCACATTTAACCTGAAATATACACAGGAATCAGTGAACTACACTCTGTTTTTATGTACATACAACTTTTAAATAAACAAAGAATAATATGTGAGATTATACGATATTTCTTATAAGAATTTTCTGTTTTCATTGAATAATTCATTGTCCAATAATTTGTTTTTAATATCATAATAATTTCCAATGCAATTATTTTATGACGGCGTTTCGTATATGCAATTGTAGTACAATGTTATAACTTATAAAGTAAAAGCAACCAATTCAATTTGAAGTGCCATTATATTATGCCACATACAATGTTATAAAAAACAAATAATTAGTATATGTATTTATTTATTTACAATTTGTAAGCTTAATTGAACATAAATTATAAAATGATGTGTGAATTGGAATGCCAATTTATGCAAAAATTGATTTTTGTACTCCATCAATTTGTGTGAGTGACTTATTAAATTATAAAATATAAAATATCAATATGATTGTTCAATCGTTACAAGATTCACATGCAAATTGTTGTAAAGGTCATGAGTTGCAGGGCGATTGAAAATAGAATACTTGAATTTCTGCTAAAAATATTGTGTATAGTTAAGATCTTAGATTTGTATTAATATTCCTTTAAATTAGGCAACAGATATTCAAAAATTGTACCAATCAAGTTAAAAACTAACAAAATAATTCTAGATTAGGTAAAATAAAATGAAATCAGCCAATATTTAAAAACTGCTACCATAATAAAATTAATCTTCGTAAAGCGCATTTTGTATACATATAAAAAAAACAATATAAAATAATTCTGCAACTATAGAAAAATTAAATATATGATTAAAATGTAAAATGTAGAGACAAATGTAACAAATAAGTGAAATAACCTTGTTATTTAAGTAAAGGAGATGTGATTTCTAATTAAATTATTATGTATAAACGCTTAACGCTTAGTAAAAAAGTTCACAAAGCTTCTGTCAGAGTATGATATAAATGTATGCATAAAATGACATGTTTTTTTTAATGAACAGAGTATTGGCTACAAATACGTGTGTATCAGTTATATTTTGATATATATTTAAGTTTAATTAATCATAAAAAACATTAATATCATGCATAACGATATAAATTAAACTATTAAAAGAAAAGAGAAATAACGTGACACGGAAGACCAGGAGGAGAGAATGGTTACGACAGAAATATATTTCCTGTATGTATTAAATGGAACATACAAGTATTATACGATTCAATAAGTGCATATTTTTTGTTAAGTTTAACGGCGGAAAAAACCGGATTTGACGTGAAGGGTTCGCATATTTTATAACCATCGACCAGAGGGGAATAAATAGTTGAGAAAAAGCGCAGGAGAGAATCAAAGAAAAAGTTTAGTTTTGCTTGGATAGTTAAAATGGAATTTAGCTATAAGAATGACATAATATTTGGTCGGTCTTAATAGGTTTAGTGTTCTAAGCAGAATCGTGATCGGATTGCTCTCTGCACAACAGAAATGGTTAATCTGACGATCGAAGTTCGAACATATTATATTATATCAGAGAGTAAACAAAACAGACGTGTTCAGTGTACGCACACACTCGCCGACGATGGTTAATCCTGAACGGAATATTTTGCGATTTAGGTATCGCGTACTAAGATAATTTATACATTATCCATGAGTCAGGGGTTAAAACTTTAAGTACCTACTTCGACGAGTATACGATTTTAGATAGGGAACTGTTTTCTACTATGACAATGCATTATAATACCATGTTAATTTGCAGGTTTAATACCGCCCGTGGTCTTCATTTGACAAAACTGTTTTACATATTTTAACATTATTTAACGTTTTTTAGTGTTTATCATTGACAAACCGACCGGATGTGCTGAACTTATGTCAATGTATAGACGACCGTAGCAAAAAAAATTAAAAACTTTCGGGGGGAAGGGTGAAAGTAAGTTATTGGGTCGTAAATAATTCTTTTCAAACCAGAAGTCCGATAGAGTTGAGATACCTTTGGAATTCAAGTTCAATCAGTGGTAATTTTGCAAGACGAGTCTAAGAAATCGAAGAGTTACGAATTGAATAATGCTGTATGATTATTATTATTATTATTATTGTTATTATTACTATACTGTATTATTATTCTTTACAGCAAATTTCAAACGACATTTCAGCCCTAAATTGCTTCTATTTTATGTAACATATAGGTATACTGTAGATGTAAAACACCATAATTATTTATTGTGTTAAAATAATAATAACTAATCAACCAAAATGTGATAAGTAGGTACCTCAATTGTTGATAATAATTTTTTTTTGCACATAAAAACGAGACTAATTTAATTATTATTTTTTTTTGTAAATATCATTATATACTATAGTAATATACTATAGTCTCTAAAGCGAAATATTCGAACTAACGTTGAGCACAAAATATTTTCAGCTCGACCACGGCCATAATAATTAATGGCATACCACATGGACCGGAAACTGAAATTCAGGCGGCGAGTGGGGTTTATATATTTTTATTTCCGGATAGGACGATACAAATTTACTACCCGGGGGAGGGATGGCATCGCCCGGTTTTCACAAAATTCCCTTCTATTATTATTTTCACATCATTATTCCACCGGATAAAGGAACGGCGGCTGCCTACAACTATTTATTTTATACATAATATTTCCCCCCTCGATAACAACTATAATATGTATGGTTTTTTTTCCACACATTCTGTATTCTCTGGAGATCAGTATCATTACAACATTGTGTGCTGTATTATGGTGTACCTGTATCAAATATTTATACAGGTTTATTATGATATGCATTTATTTATTATAGGGTTATAGGTACCTACACGTCGTGCGATCATGAGCATTATTAATACTTTAAAATAATTGCTGATTTTATATATATAAAAACATTTTATTGCGTTTCAATAGCCGCTTAAAAGCTGTACACTGTTTTTCAGTTTTTAACTACAAATATCGCCATAAACATAATACCATGTTCATTAATTTAATATGGTTTACAACGTATGGGGGTCCGATCAAGAACAGATGTATTTATAATTCTACAGTGTAATCAGTTATTATTTTTATCGTTAGGTATATGATTTTTTTTTTTTTAGTATTATGATATTTCAAAACTTACAATTTTGTTATTTATATAGCTGACGACCAATCAAACACGTCTGTAGGTACGTAGGTACACAGCTTACACTATTTGGAAAACAAAAGAGTAGATATTTAAAAAATAAAAAGTCTGGAATTTTATAAACTCAATACATTAGGTACTATGATATTTACAAAAGAAATGGATGTGTATAACTGAATTAATGAGTTGTCATATTAGTCAACAACACTTTTATAAATATTAAATGTTAAGTTTTTATTTTACATTTATATAAAGAACGCAGTGAAACTTTTTCTAAATCTTTTTTTTTTTGAATTAAATAGTTAAATTTGTATAAAAACTTTCGAAACTTAAATTCATCGTTTTAAAAGTTATTATTCATTCAGAATTTTTAGTAAAAATGTCAACGTGTTTTTTGATATTATTTTCTCTTTGTATTTGAAGAACTCAAACTTATTAATGGTTTTTGAAAAAAAGTTTTTTGAATGTTGTATGACTTTTCAGATATAATACATTCCTAAAAATATCCAAGTATGATGGATTCAATCTTAAATATATTCTATGAATTATTTACTGTCATAAGAAATAAATTTCCTCAGTTGGTTGACATTGTAATAGTAATACTATAATATTGAGATAAAATTTAAATATCTAGTTACTATTGAATTACAAGGATATTGCTTATGATTTAGATAATACCTATTATATTTATGTTATATTATTAATTAAAAAAATATTCTGGAAAGAGCTCAAATAAACCATTTAATTAGCACCATCATTGGAAATTTAACTGATTAAATGTTCTAATATTTTTAAACTATAAAAATAAATTCAAAAATAGAAAAAATACAACGAACAATTAATATAATGCACTTGAACATACAGAATAGTTTTTAAATGAATAATATGACCTGACATTTGTATTAAATTTAAATACATATACGCACCAATTGACTTGACAATCCCTCATATCACATTATAGTATATTATTGTATTACTTTTAATGAAAATCGTTTTATATAATATTTAGTGGGTATTTTATTTCATTACACATGCAGTATACGATATAACTGTATGTAAACATCATAGTTTATAAATTTCTATTTAATGTCGATAGTTTGTCAGCTGTAGTTATTCTTTTGGAAGAGTAAATTACTATTTCATATACATAGTTTCAAATAGTTACACTACTATTCCAACAATTCAAGGTAACTCGTTAGGTTAATGTTATGTAAGCTTTTCATCAACTTTTCCTAGTTAAATTAAGAAATTATTTATCTAAGCAACAAACCGTTTATTATTAAATAGTGTTATATATAGTCTTAACTTGTACTTCTAAAGAGCTACTACCACTTTGAACGTTTGACAGAAATGTATAAGGCGTTCTATATATGCGGCTCTTTACATCAAATTAACGGTTTACAAAACCAATAATGTTTAAGGTCTTAAGAGAGAATAATAAATTTCCTAGGAAAATAACGATCCTAGTTTATAATAATAATAATATGCAGTAAGTTATTAAACAGTACTACAAATCATTTGCATGTGTTGTAATCGATGTTGTAGTACATTAACTATTTTATACGTAGTAATGTTTCGAGGTTAATGGAAATGGAGAATATTTAAAAACATAATTTATAGAAAAATTAAATTACAAACTTAAATTTGGCTAGTTATGATATTTTAAATTAATTATAAGTAGAAAATTGCAAATGGAGTTCAGATACTATACTCCAAGTTTTTTAAAGTTTATATTTATTTTTCAATAGTCTCTTTGATACTATGTTTCATCTAATAACTTATCGTGAACGATGCATTTTAAAATATAACGAATTCAAGAATCCGCACAAAGGCTGAACATAATAGGTCCATTTACGATATACCTAATATTAAAATGTAAAACGTTTGTTCGATGTTTCTGGAATATAATGTAGCTTAAAAAATAGAAAAATCCACCAAGACAAGATGACTTATCATCAAAAAAAAAAAAAAAATTATGATCATAATGTATTATATATTTCAATTTATAATATTAATATTTTTAATGTGTTATTTCGAAAAAAAAAATTGTTGACTACCTATATTATTGTTACTTGTTGTTATTTTAATAAATTTCTGTGATTAAATTTCTCTTTAAAATTAATTTAAATATTTTGAAAGTCGATTGTGTATAATAGTGAAAATAATAATAAACGTAAAAGTTGCAAGTTCAAGGGAATATTTTTTAATTACTACAACATTACTAAAATCTACTTCGTCAAAATTTAAACTACAAATCTTTTTAAAAAAAATTGTGCGTATTTTATATTTTTTAAATTAGCCTACTAGAAGAACTAATTCAATATATTGTACCCATTAAAGTTTCAGCTTTATGACTGAACCTAAAATTGTTGAAAATTATATCATGTCTAGAAAATGCAAAATATGTGAACATTCGGTGAAAAGTCTAAGTCAATTAATTGTTGAATTGCAACAAAAAAAAAAAACAAAATCTATTTTTGGATAAAAATTGTGTTTCATGATTATTTTTATAAGTGCTGGATATTTTTTTTTCTACTTTTTACCCCTGAAAGTACTCACTAGATCCAATTTACTACAAGAGACCACCATCAAAGTTGAAAATCAAATCGTTTTAAGTGCTTCCAAAGGTGGTGACAGACAAAAGAAAAAAAACAAATACATTATTGTAAAACCAATACATTCACTGCTTTTCTCAGAATCTAAAATTATAGAGTAGTAAATAATATTTTTAAATCTATAAAATGGCTTCTTGAAACATGTATTAATTGGGTACTATAGCAGCTCGTAAAAAAAAAAACAAATAATATCTTCTTCGCTCAGAATCTATAAAATTGTATATTTAATTTAAATCCTGTTCAATTTAATTCTGAAACTAATTTTAATTATAGGTACTGATGTGAGCAGCAGTATAATAGGAAATTTACTATTTCTACTATTAATAAAGTGTCAATAATAATAAGTAGAGAACAACTATAAATATATTATTAATATTATTTGCATAGACAAATAATAAATTTAATTGGTTATAATCACACAGAACTTATTAAAATGACAATGGTCTACCATATTGACGTGTTATCATAAAACTATTAAATACTATAAATTATATAATATTAATTTTAATTACCTATAGTAATAATATTATCCAATAAAACATATGATATTCATATAATAATACTATTTAGATATAGTCTTATATATGTTGTGTATAGCTATTGTCAGTACATGTATTTTGTAAGGTTTTTTATTTTGATATAACGATTTTCAATTAATATCACGTAAGTCAAAATTAATTATTGAGTGATATTATAAAATGAAAACATTAAAAGTGGTGTATTTTATTGAAAATTCGGTGGTTTTATTCAATAATTAATGCAATAAGGAAAATATGAAGATTTAAATATAAACCAGTAGATAATATTATATTTAAGGTGAAAACTATTCATCCGCATTAAATTACATAGTTTGTTGTTTTTGTAATTTATCTTTTAATTTAATATCTAAAATTGTATATTTTATGTTGTAAGACGTAGTTACAAGCAGTTATTAAGGTTTTTACATACCTACTGTTTTTTTGTTATCACAATTAGAAAAACATCTGACATGGTACGATTCATAATAAACTTATAGCTGTGGCGTCTGTTAAAAAACTTTGAGCTCGAGCCAAACAAGACGTTGTTGTAGTCAATTCATTGGAGAACAAATACAGGACAAAAAACAAAACCAAACAAAAAAATAATAAAACTAAGCAGTTTTATAACAGTTATTGTGTGAACCCATCAATTCGAAATACTTCTCTTAACCATATCATTTTTCTTCATCCATCCATTCTTTTATTGCACTACCAAACGGTAAACACTTTGAAAAGTGTACTTAAAACGACGGGAGCCGCTGCATAAATATATATAGGATGATTCTCCAGGAATGCTCAACCCCATTTTTTTTTCTAATAATGAATTTATTTCAATTCCTTCTTTTGGAATTTCAAGTATACCTAAAGACCATACTATTTTCAAATACTCAAGTCCTATATACCATTTAAGTAGTGCCCTATGGCGTTACGCACTATTCATTTTTACTAAAAGTTGTGAAGTGGTATGAATTTCATATTAATGTGTATCTTTATGCAACAATTGAAATTTGGACGATTATTAAATTCAATAATAGTCTACGATTTAAAAGTATGATATGAGCTACGGTAATTTGAACATTAATAGTTAGAATATGAATATATATTGTATTGTCTTATCTAAACTAAATATTAGAAGTACCTTATAATATTTAAACCATTATAAAGGACTATTGTATCATTATTATTATAAGCAGTACAATAACTCAGAATGCACTTGTTTGAATTTAAATACGGGTTCATCAAAATGTTATAAAAAATCATTTGTTTAGCAATTTACAAAAAAATGTTGGTTCCCATTTGGGTAGAAAAAGTTTACATCGCCTTGCTCATTGGACGGTATAAAAGTTCATAGTACCTTGAAATATTGTTTTAAGCATATTAATCAATTCCAAAAATCCAAAATTCGAATTTTTAATAGGTGCCTAACTTTATTATAGAAAACAAGGGATTTTATGAGCAAGCTTGGTGATATACTCTGTATATACATATTTAAAGAAATAAAATATTATTTTGCTCCATAAACCAATCGTAAAATAGTTTGGCGACGATCGAGAGGATGTAGTATACGCTGCATGACCACCGGCATGTTATTAAACTGGTGTTTTATTTACAGACGACAAATCGAGACGAACAAAAACTGCTGGGGAGACGTAAAAAAAAATATAAATACATAGATAAAAATTTTTTTGTTCCGCCACAGGAGCAGATAAAAAAACTGAAAAACAAAACTTCTATATACAGAGTGACTATTTTATCAGTAAAACCGCCAGTAAATGTATGCGTATTTAAAAACTTTTTTAATTCATTATTTCAAACCATTACAACAACACAGTAAATGTTTTGAAATACCAAAAATAATATTTATCACATTTTATCGTTATCATTTTTTTTTTAAATGCTGACGTGCATTTTTGATACTGAGCTGAGCGATGGATGTATTGATTTTGACAATGATGTGTATTTTTTTATGTCCTACACCAGTTCACCACAATTTGGACCAGTAAAAATGCTTTAATCTGGTATCTGGTACCAAATAATATCTATTCGATACTTTGTGGAAAAAAATGAAAAATGTCTTGTACTTTTCAAAATGATCAAGAGTTAAGAAAAATAGGAATTCTTACGCAAAACCAGATTTCGACAAAACAGAACCGTTTTCAATAACTGTAGAGTGTAGACTGCAGGTAACTAGATACTTTAATTATTCTCAAAATAAACATATAAGTATTTGTTAATTATTAAAAATGTTATAAATCCCAAAATACTTTGGCTCTATTATATTCTATTCATACATATTTGAAATTCTAGCCTTTAGTTTTGTTTATCCCCATTTATGTATATAGAACTTGAAATATAAAAGCTCGGAAAAGTAATACCAAGGCTCTGATACATTTTCCTTTATAGAAATTATTTAATTAAGAATATACAAAATCCTCAGTCACATTTTTTTTATAAAAAATTTAAAGTTAAAATTTTAATACATTTGTCAAAATTACAATAATAATATTAAAAAAATAATTTTTTAATTTGAAATTTATATCACTATTAACACCTAAAGCTTGAAAATGTAATACAAGATTTCTTATATTTGTTTTACTGAAACTAAAAAAAAAAAACACATTTTTTTGTGAGTGATTGAATTTCAAATGTTGATGACATTGGATATTCACTTTAAACGATTTTTTTTACATTCGTCCACCGTGATCATTGTACGTTGACGTGAAAATACAGAGCAAAAAAAAAAAAAAATTTAAAAAAACACAATTTTTGTTTTATGTCACAACAATATTAGAGAGAGATATAATTGGAATATAATATAATATTATGTATAAAATATTTTATGTCAACCTTTCCCAGTAAAATTTGAACAAAATGTTTTTTTTAGATAAGTTATTCGTCTTAGCCACGTAGTATAATAGGTACCATTATATTCAATATCTTCAGTCATTTCTCATCTTATACTTAAACTGATACGTTTGACATTCCTGACCTTGTATTTACCATACAGCAGAGTCCTTTCTCCGAATTTTTTTTTAATTTCATATTCTGAAGGAGAATAAAAAATTAACAGTTAATTTTATACATCATAATGACAAGACTTTCAAACCGATAGTTCACCCAATAGAAACGTAGATAACCTAAGATAACAATAGATAACAATAGACCTAACTTATAGAGTTTAGAGTGTTATCGCTGTAACACTCCATGCCTAACTCATGCGGTAATCTAAACATTTGTAGTCTAAAAAGTTACATATATTTTACCTGCAACTGAATTTCGAATTTGTAAAAACAAACAACAACATTTTTAACAATAATTCATATTATATTTACTGAGAAAGCCGTCTGAATAAACTACAGTCTACTATATTATAAAGTTTATATTGTGGTGCATCGCCTTGTGACGAGTAGCGGTGGCTGGTTGGACAACATGTCATCATAATATTATGCATACGGTGAGGGCGACGGCAGTGGCACGTTTATCGTTAACAATAACACTATTCAGTATAAATGGCTGCTAAAAACGAAACACTGCCGATAGCGGATTTTTAGTGCCAGTCGGGACACACAGCGTTATTACCGGTGTGCGTCGTAGTCCTGGTCATAAACCCGATGGCGTGATATCTATAGTTACTCGCCGCCGTATGTCCCCTCGACGACTCGATGGTATTTCCGATGAAAATAAAACCCTGTTCGAGTCGATCGTTATTGTACCGTATTGGTGGAACCGTGGCGTATTCTTCTCTGACCCTAATTGTGGACTGCGCAATGGAATCACTAATAATTTTACCTGTATTAGGAGATTCAACTTGAAAACAACAGATTTTAAAGATAATTCATACATTTATAGTCAGGAAGACTGTACACTCTAACATATTATATTACTTTATAGTGGTAAATGTATCACCTTGTAACGAATCGCGGTGGTTTGACCTCACAATAATATTATGCAACCGATGCGGCGACGACATGCAGTGGCTTGTTTGTTCCAAACAGCGACTATTCGGATAGTTTATACACGGCTGCTAATAACGCCGATACTGCCGATCGTGGATTTTTAGTGCCGATCGAGACACACAGCGTTATTATTGCTGGTGAGCGTAATCCTAGTCATAAGCTCGATGGCATGATATCCCTAGATGCTAATCCCCTCGATCGAGTCGATCGTTATTGGTAGCCGATTATTCGCTAACCTGCGACGAGCGTGGTTCGCGGTAGAATTAACGATAGCCTTACCAGCACTTGGTGCTAGGTAGTTCATTGTAAAGGTTTTTTTTTTCAGCAAATTTAGAACTTTATGTGAGTAGGCATGTGAGTGTATGTATGTGCCAGTAACGTATCCAGAGAAGAGCACTGATGGCCCTTTCCAGAATCTTTTCTTTAAGAACTGTGCCTATACTGCCATAAACGTAACGAACTTCATTAGGAGTTCCTTATATAATGTATAGCATCATTAACATGATTGATTTGTTTCATTTTTATCTCATCGTTATTGTTGTTGGTTATACCATTTGTTCAAAGTCAGTTACGACTTGTTGTACAATATTACTATATGTGCTTGATAAAAGTTGTAAGTTATGGTCTGGTCGGTAATACGATTTGAATAAAAAATAAATCGTTATTCTTACAACACATAATATTATTAATATATTACTTGCATTAGTTATTATGTGGGTAAATTACTCCATCATGTACATTGTTATGCTAAATGTATATCATAGTTGTTAACATGATAATTGTACAGCCATAAGAAAAAAGTTCGGTGTAGTAAACACTATATGAACAAAGGGGTCATAAACTAATTATCGGTGATAAGTAGGTATTCTAACATTAACAAAATTGTAGTGAAAATAGTGAAATAAAGAAGTGCCTCCCCAAAAACCAATTTCTGGATATGGCACCGCTGTGTGTCATGTACGATGTACGTGTGTGCGTGATATGTACAGTGTACTAACCTATTTGTAGTCGTGAAAAAAGCCCTATCTTCTGGATTGATCAACTTGGTATGTGGGTTACCCGTGGGTATTCCATACGTACATACGCTATACTTGGTATAATAATATGTTATTAAATTGTTACGCACTGTTAAAAGTTTATACAAGGAGTATAATACGCATTAATATTGTTTAGTTACACAATTGTATTGAAACACTTAAGCCGGGTTCACAGCTACATCATCTGTCGTGTAGGTGATGTCCAAGAGCTCGGCCTAACTTTGGAAATGTCCTAGTAGATCATTGTTAGTGAATGATAACATTATTACAACGGTCATTTAGAATAAGATAAAACTCAATAAAATGCACACACCACAACAGTCGACGTAGCTGTAAATTCGAATTTAGATTTGAATAAATGTCTCTTGGACGAAAATCTTTACATTGTAACTTTTTTTCTTAAGTGAATGTTTAAATAATCTGAATGAAATGTTGAACTCTAAACTGATAGCCACTAATAACATATTATATTTTTATTTATTACAAAGTCAAAATATCCAATGCGAAATAATATCATATTTTTAGAATATGTTTTCTTTAAAGAGATAATGGGCTCTACTAAACGAGAATCATGTATGTATACATTTTTGTTATAAAAATGTTATAATAATATGTAACTACATTAATGAATATTACCAAATAAGTACACTCAATAAATTCACTTTATGAACGATAATAACGTTTATAATTTATTTCTATCTTATTTTTAATCTTATTACCTATATTAAATTTAAATTTGATTACCTATAGTGAATTATGCAAGCAAAACAGTACTAATTTAGATTTTATTTAAAAGATACTTTAGTGGTCAATAATCTATTGTTTGTACAGGCAGTTTATAACTAAAACGAATATAATAAACATTGCATGGAAATAAAATGTAATATTTTATAAAAGTGGAACTTTAAAACTATTAATACTTTGAACACGTTATTAATTAAAATGTACCCAGGTGACGTTATAATAGGAAAACTGAATGTATTTATGACATAAATCGTTTTTAAGATGACTTTTTCTGATTACAGTCGATTTGTACACCCGTCAAAAGTAATCATCAGTTTCCATCACAAAGATGAACGCCAATTTCCTTCCACAACATTTTTATAGAGAAAACTATTCACTTATGTTTGAAATTCACAAATTTATTAGGATACTCTTTTTTACAACAAATTTGATTTGTTCTAAATATATTTTATCACGTTGTCAAAAAATAAATTTTTTTTTACATAAGCACTGAGCTGCATTGCAAAAAAATAATTCTTTACATTAGATGTAGATATATCATGAGTGTGATTCACAGATAACTTTAAATTATCTAGATAAGATAAAATATTTAACTGAATAGAAAAATTATCTAGATGAAAGATAAAATGACCTAATTTTCGCATTGATAAAAACCAGATAATAATACAGTTTTCAGCTTTTTAAAGATATTATAGATTAAATTATAATGTAAACAGATACATATTTACTATAGTAAAGTCAATATTATTTATTATTTTATAAAAACATAATATATACTAAGTTAATAAATTTGAATGAAAACATAAATAACGTTTATTAATGCATATTAATATTATATTGAACATTTTAAATTCTTAATTTAATTAATTTTTTTTTTATGGCGTTAAACGCATGTTTATTAGCTGGATTTTACTATGGTGGGGGGAGTATGGTTAGTTTAGAACACGCGTAAGTGTGTGCAAGGATTTGTCACTAAGAACACCAGGGTGGTTCATAAGACTTTTTAACTAAAGCCAAAAACTACGCCACACCAAGCCATGCTCACTTTATTTTATTGTTAAATGAAGTAATGACAATTTATAGTAATAAAAACATAATAATCAATTTACGTAGGTAATTAAATTTAAAAAAAAAATATAGAAATGAGATGTACTATTGACTGTTGATAAAAGATAACTAATTATTTATCTAGATAAATTTATCTTATTAGTTATTATGCTCAACATTGTTGTCATATTCAATGAAACTCAATAATATCAATCATAATTTCTTAGGTTTTATTATAAATAAAAATATATATTTTATAATTTATAACAGACAGATTCACTACAAGCTTCACTTTACAAGATTCTCTTGAAACTACTTTCATTCAATGAAATGTTGAAAAATGAAAATCCTACTTTGTCTCCGTTTTTCTTTTTTTGATGGTAATAACAACAATAATAACAATTTCAGTTTTTTTTTTATCTATCTTCGCCTGCGGACAATAAAAAAACTAACCTTTAAATATTTAATACGCACTCGGGATACGTATGTACAAACGAAAACACAAGAAAATCCTCTTCAATAAGTATACAATCTATTGGAAAACAGCAAAAAAAAACACTATAGATTTTGTAGAGCTTCTTATGCGTTTATTTTTATGAATGGCTAAAGTACATATAGAACCATTTAAATTTGTCGATATTTTTTTTTGTCCTTTTTGTCTTTAAACTTACAATTTAGTTCTAGAATTTCTGCACGATCTGCCATAATACCACATAAACTAGATCAGTTTCATAATAAAACTAAGTATATTTAGTAAATTCTGACAAAACTGATAACCTGATAACCAATATCGCTATTCAAAATAATCATAAATTATGTTATTAAAATAAATGGTGTGTTATCAATGCACTCAGAATAAAATAGCGTATAAATATTTGAACAATATATCAAATTTGCTGTGTTGAAAATAATATATACATTCTCATTAGTGTATGATTGCTAAGTGGTCAGAAATAAGTTGTATACATTATTATTTACTATGTAGGAACAAAATACAAAAATATAAATTATAAATTATATAAGTTAATTTTATACTACTGAAAACTTGTACATTTTTGCAAGTGTTATTAAATAATCATTTCAATATGACAATGTTAGCTACTCAATACAATATATATACTTTAAAAATGATTATCATAGTATTAATTATTAATCTTAGCACCAAACTTTTAAGCTTGATTATTTATTATAGAGAAAAATAAAAAGTCAAGATACCCAAGTGGTATTATAATCAAGTAAATTGAAATTACAAGCAAACTAAATAAATCCCTTGGTATATTTAGTTTCAAAAAATAATACCAACAATAACCACGCAATTAATCGAAAACAATTTTAGTTTTTAATATTAAAAACTCAAAACAAAACAAAAATTTAATCAGACTTAATATGTTTGTATTAAATATTAAAAATCGTATTATGTGATTATTATAAGTGCCTCGGACAAAGTTAATACATTTTAATGTGTTTGTATTAAAATTAAAATAATAAATAGACAACGTTGTGTTTATGAAACATAAGCTAAATATTTCTTATTTTAGTACTTATAAGTATACTCGTGTAGTCTTGTGTAATAAACAGTTTGACAGGTGTAAGAACATCATAAAGTCATGAACTGTACGCTATTCACACGTGCATTGTACAAACACTCAATCAAATACTTTACCAACTTAGTGTTTGGTAGTATCTGCATTTTTTTTTTTGTTTTGTTATATCGGTAAAACGGCTTATGAATTATAATTCAAGTAAATACAATTATATAAACAAATATAATATATTATTTCAATAAAAAAGAAAAAAAACGATACAACAAAAACATAGCTGTGCCCTGCGGGAGCAATCGAGTCATAATACGGTGTGCACTGCAAAGTTCGTAAAACACTGGCAGACGGAAATTGGAAAGCGGGAGGGAGGGAGGGAGAGGGAAACAATGCAATGGACGAGATGTGACAACGGATGCCAAATATCATACCGTAAACTCAGCGAGTGAAGTTAAAAAATAAAAATGCAGAAAGTCTCTCGTGACTCGCGCGTATCGGTGTGCGGCAGCTGCGCGTGGATCCCGCGAAATCGCTCTCCACCGCGCCGCGACCCTAAAGTCCACTACTCTCCTCTTCCACTATCCCTTTGCCACTCGTATCCGGAAACGTTAGAGCGGGGGGCACCCGTGCCGGGGGAATACCTCGCTGCCAAGAATCGAAGAATGTCTGCTGTTGCGACGAGACGCGTCGGTAAACGAATTATTATGCCACAGCAGCGTATGGACAATTCCGGCATTTCCACGTCATGAGCTCTCGGCCACGACCATTGCGCCATTGCGTGTCATATGCAATAAATTACAGTTGTATAATGTAATAATAATATGACGTTACCTATGGGTGCATTACAGCATAATTTGGTTACGTGCCGAACCCCCACACCAGATTCAATTTATAGGGAATCGCTCAGAATGCCGCGTCGGTTTCCGGGATGAATAATATATTATTGTACGAGTTCGATCGGAATCCCAAAATAACACTTATAATATTATATCTACGCCGGGCTGTAGACGACATCTAAGAAGTCGTCGAAATGCAAGATAACATTAATATTGGAACAAACGTCGTAACACATATTATTATTTAATACAAATCAACGAACGCCCGATAGAGTGTCTTTGTGAATTGATCAAAGGCTGCTTTCAGGTTTGGTAAATTATATGCAAATGCTTCTTTTGAAATATTAACGCTGTTATATTATATTTATGATAAGGTCACTACTAGAAATATCTAGTGTGTAACGAACACAAATACAAATAGATTTTTTAGGAGACTCAGATAAATTTATCTTATTACTTTATCAAGCCTTAGATTGCTGTATGTGCTTATTTTATCTAAATAACGTGAAGACGCGTGAGAATATTATCTTAAACTATGAAGTTTTTGTTCCCCATTGAAAAGTAAGCTACTAAATTACGTTTGGCTTGGAGTCATAAAAAACATGGAAAATCTATGACCACTTTTGAACAATAAGTACAAATTGCAAAAAAAAAAAATTATCGATATAAAATCATTGTTTCCGTTATTGTGTGTGAAAATATTTCATAAACAGTAAAATATGAGGTAAATCTGCATACATAGTAGTTCAGCTACAGCCGTGCAGGTATTAGTTTTTAGATCACCCACCATCCCCATGCCATGATTTCTGTGAACGTTCTTATTCCCCAACGATAATATGACCTTGATCCTTTATAACTGGGAGGAAGTAATAATTTATTCATGGGATTCATAAATATTGAAAAATGTTCATTTTCTCGAACACGTAAGCATTATGCATACGAGTTGAACGTATAATAATCTACTGAAAAATTATCGATCACACGTGTGCTCTATTACTTCTTACCATATTTTATATTATAATACCTATGTATAATGGTAGTTTTTCACAGTTTTTATAAACAGTATTATTTTTTATTTTAATCTAAGACCTTGTGCTATATGACTCCAGACTACGTAATAATAAAATTCACCTTGTGGCTATCGTACCACAATTGTTCAGATCGAATCCTATCGCAATCCATATTTTATACGAATATCGAATTGTTCTTCTAGAAGGTAAGCACGTGGTAAATAGATTCATACATTTATTATGGTTTCACAGTTCTACTGTTATATCAATAAATTGGCGTCTGTTAACTGACCTCTGAATATTGATCACTATGTATTCCCTGTATTTATCTACTAAATAGTTGTCGTAACGAACTTGCTTTGGGTCAAGTGCCAACATTTTATAATAGGTTGAAAAATAAAAATATGGGTAAACATCACATATATTTTATCTTCAAAATCATTTTACTGTGTTAATCAGTATTTAAAAAAAAATCACCAACATTTTTTAATATCTACTGTTTATTTTGATAGTTTTAATGACACATAAGCAGTACTAATTTCATCTGTCCAATGTATTACTCTATTTTGGATTGATCACATTTATAATTGTGGTAAATGAACTTTCACAACTCTCTACGTTGACGCAAATATTCAGTGTCATATAGAACTAGCCACCTTTATCAAATCACAAAATATGACTTGAAGTGAGTTCCAAACTTTCCATATTTTATAACTAGTAGGTAACATTTTTTTACTTTTTTTTATCAAATCCAATATTTATCAACGAAATTAAATATTCCCTTGTGCCACTAAAATTGAACCAACTACATATCATAGGATCATCTAGGGACTAGAATAGTATTTCACTAGCTAATATTACTAATTAATTAGTATCAATCATTTTTAATTATGTACAACTATATATATATATTTTTAAATATACTTTAATGGATCCTATAAAATCTAATATTTTTAAACATTCAAATATTCAATTAACTAAACAGAGATATATTTTTTTTTAAAAAAAGCTGTTTTCATCAACATTTTTGTAATCAAATAAAATGTCTTAAATATTTATAAATAATTTCCCTCGACGTTGTTACTTTTTTCATAAAGTGAGAATATAGAAACTCCATTGGTTTTTTTTTTAGTTAGTAAATATTGGAATATACAACAGTTTCAATAAAAGTGTTTGTTTTATTTTAATATTAAATTGAGTTATAGACATAAAAATCATTAGAAACATTACTGAAACTTTTAATTTTTATACTTTTTTACTAAAAAAATATAGAGTTCATTTTAATTATAAATTACTAATAAATTAAAAGAACACTTCAAACATAGCATATTATATATTTTATGATTTGTTTTTATGAATATTAAATCAACCGGTAAAACATGTATCCGCTATTTCCTTAAATTATTGTACCTTTACATTATTATTTTATAATCAAAAAGTTCCAACACCAAACAATTTGGTGGGTGTGATTTAATTATAACCACAATATTGGTCAGATAATTTCATTTATACACCATTATTTTTCTAGTTTTGGTAATGCTTTCATTAATAACTGAAAACATCAATAAATGTTAAATTGTGTCTATGTACAATTTCTCAAAGAAGTGGAAAAAAGCTTAACAAGTTATTTTTTTTTGAATCATCCAAAGTTATCATTTTCAGAAAAAAAGTTTAAAAAAACCACACGCCATTAATAAACATTTACTCCGCTACGTATACAATTTCTATATAATTATACATTAAAACTAATTAATTCTTTTCATATTTTGTATAGACTGCAAGTTACCTCAAGGCTATGGATCTTCTGTGAAGATGAAACATTATCAGAATGTTGTCATCTTCCTTTGTAGTCGACCAGCATGTTTTACAACTAAGACTGGGTATCCATTTTTTTTGTCTGTCACTTGCGGTAGAAAGCACATTAAAATCCAGGTTCTTAACAATATATTTTTACAACTTGGTCATCCGATAGTTTTTTTTTAAATTTTAATTAAACTATAAAATCAAAATATTACAATACTGAATATATCCTATCAGTCGGAAAGTAAACATATTATGCAATGGTCATTCGTTTTGCGTATTTTACAAGACGTGTACACAACGAAACGCACCATATTATTGAAGAAATGGCAACTTTATAAAGAATACATTACTTTAAAACAGACAACAATAAAATTGAAGATAAGTAAATGTTTGTACTACAAAAGCACATTTTATCGTTGACTTTATATACGTATATATATATGAGTACATAATTGGTTAAACCAACTTGATGTAAGCAGACTTGGTTATGGCCATTATTTTGCATAAATTTAATTAATTAAATATTTAAAAATCATCCATCAACAAAGTCACAAAACATATTTAGGTATGAGACACGTTGGTAAAAATATGAGAGTAGCTAAATGACTTAGTCCTCCCAAAATTATTTCTTCACAATTTAATTTTTCCATTAAACATCGAATATTATAACGTTATTTTATATCAAAATAAAATTATGAATATTTCAACCACTTTCACCATTAATTTTTAAGACTGTTTGCTCCTCTGAATATAAACGAGTGTATTTCTAGAAGTATTAAAGAATGTAAAAGTATTTATACAACTACTTTTATTTCCCACAAGAACCATAAAATAATCGAAGTTTTTAGAATTAAATGTATACCTGGTAAAAAACTATTAAACCGATATAAGATAATTTATCCATCTGATTATCACACAAGATATCAGATTTAATCCTCCCTTTGTACCAATGGATTTGCACGATGTAGATTAAATCTTACGTTTAGTAAAAATTGCGAATATGTACATAAGTACAGTAACAAAAAACCAGGCCGAGAAATATGGTCGTACAGTGACTTACAATTTTACAATAATGTTGTGTTAGTCACTAATAATAGATTGGACCCATTCAAAAACGAAATCGTGGTTTATTGTATTATTACATTTCAAAAAACAATTAGTTAAAATTTACAATGGCATTCAATTAACATTTATTTTCTGTATTTTATCTGAAGTCCAGAAAACGTTTTAAGTGAAAAAAAGAATGAATGAGTTGAGTAATGATTTATGATTTATCATTGTTAGTTCACCGATACTTTGATCAGTACATACAACATACTACATACCTACCCCTATTTTTTAATGTAATATTTTCTTGATTTTAATTTGTATATTATATACTTAAGAACTGTAATCATTTTTACTACCAATTAAAATAACTATAGTTTAGTTACTTAAAAGTATATAATATATTATAACTATTAGTTCATTTAAAAAATTACAGTTTAAATATTAAAGTTAAATAATCCATTATTATTATTACATTAAGTTTTTTTTATATATATATTTCAATTAAAAATTTTAATTAATAATTTTAATCAAATAACTATCTTATAAGGTGTTTATGTTTGTTCATAAAATTGAAACAAAAATGTTTTTAGTTCTAATTTATAATCATTTAAGATTTTATATGGTTCTTAAAAAAATATTTAGTGTAACACAATTTTCCTTTTAATTAATGAATATAATCCAAATTTCAATCAATGGTATACCTCAAAATATTTGAATATATCATGCAGTGAATAAAAGGTAAATACCTAAATGTTTGCACTCCGATTTTAATAAAAAAAATTACCATTTTTGAATAAACCAAATTAAGTTTTAAGATACTACAGCAATAATAAAAATAAATTAATAGGTATAAACTACAATTGAGTTTAATTTATAATTATTTTTTAATTTTGAATCATACATGAATTATTTACTTATTCATTGTTTTTAACTATTTACTTTTGAGTTCATGACTTATTTTAAAATACTATTTAGGCATCTGTAATTTAATATTATATGAAATGCAAATAAAAAGTAGCATTTTATATAATATTTTGAATTATGAAAAAAGGAAATTGTGGAATCAAAAATGTATAATAAATAAAGATATTGAATGAAGTTATAATATGGAATTGAATACAATTGGAGGATTTCATGTACAGCACAATAAAACTAAAAATTATAAAATTAAATTTCATTGAATAACACAATAGTGATACACTACAACCATTCTCATATATCATATTTCAATAAGTTAAATAAGTTTTATAAAAATTATTTCAAACTATGTAATTATTTAGCTACCTGAAATAAGATTTTCCAGAATCCATCCAATAAATACCAAAGATACAGAATATACCAGACAAAAAAGAACGTTGAATTACACTTATACATATTATGTTATACATATTAGAGTAAATTAAATCATGTATAATGTATAAATATAATATATTATATTATATGTATGATAAATGCATCAATTTGTTAGACAACTAATATTAAATTCGTGTGAAATGCATATATTATGCACAATATTAAATTATTTTGTTTTGCTAAATAAATAGTGTTAAAATATAATATTGAGTTCTGAAGTCTTAAATAATACTTTTATGTAATAATTTAGGTTATATATTTTTAAAAGGAATCAAAGAGTGTATAATTCTTTAAGAATATTATACAATAAATTGAATTAGATATCCAGATAAGATCATTTTTTTTTTTTAGTATTGTTATTATTTGTTATTACAGCACTTAATCACCGTATTACAAAAAATTCCCAATCCAAGTGGTGCTTGTCAATTATACTATATCAAATCTTAAAGAATGGCATATTATATCCATGCATTAATATGGGTACAAAACCTATAAATTATTATAGGTGTGAATTTTGGATGGTGTATATTATTGGTGGATGTATTCCTCTATAATCTCTCGAGACTTTAAATTATATATTTATGAGTATCATATGTATCTACTCCTTCATGTGTTCCCAATTCTATTTCATCGGTTTCACTGAAATATTCATAGAAATACTAGCACTATTAGTTTATCTTTTGAATTGAATACTCCTTGAGGTATTACCGTATGTAGTCTCTAGTTATACACACATGGCTACATATTATGTTTGATTAATTTAATTATTTGTAGATTCCAGTAGCATGAATTACTTTTAAAAATAAAAGTTTAATAGTAAAAAATAAACACTATAGAAATCGATTAAATATTTATTACTATAAACTAAACTGTATTATTAACCAACCATTTGTAATAATTGGAAAACAAAAATAATATGATTTTAAAATATGTATAGCCATAAAAAATGAAGATAATAGATCAAAACATTGAATGAAATGTTAAAAATTATGTAAGTTTATAGGTTTATAGAAAAATACTAAATAAGAGGTGATAAAATAAAAAATTTTAATTTAATTTTTCATAAAATAAATAATAAATTCATACATTAAAAAAAACAAATTTTAATTTAGATTATATGCTCAGCTAACTCTAACCGTAAAATGATAATAAAATTAGCACCGTTTAGGACTTCTTTTTGTAATTTATATAAGATAATCTTTGTGAAATTACACAACTGAATTTCAGTAACATATAGTGCTAAGTAAACATGGAGAAGATTTAACGTTGAGCGTAGTCTGCAAATGACTCAGATAAATACAGCACTATTGTTTTCTTAAACAACAGGAGAAGGTTTGACTTAGTGCCCTTTGTGGACTATTAGATATTCTAAATTTTTCATCAGTCATCCACATTATATGGTCTGTGTAAAATTGTATGTCTCGGTCGTGCTGAGTTATAACAGTTATCTTTGATGGGTCTCTTGGCTAAAATAAACTTTCGGGTTTCGCGAACAAAAATAACATTTTAGGACAGGTACGAGTTCGTTGGAAAGCGCATTGATAAGAATTTTGTACATCTGTACAGCTTTAAAAAACTAATTTTTTTTTTGAAACATTGCATTTATTATTATTATCAGTATTACTTAGAATGTTATTGTGCACTGTGGGTTGATAAACATGCATTACGACTGAATAACAATCTATATTTAAATTTAACTTATTTTCAGTTATTTTAGTAGATAATAATATTGTATAAAATATTATTATAATAATAGTTACATAGTATTACTTTATTATATCTTAAGTACTTACGTCATAATTTTTAACAACTGAATGTTATTTTAAAACATTTTTTTTTAAATAAAATCATAATATTTATCTAATTAAAATATTATCTGGGTACCTACTTAAATGCTGATTAAAAATATGGAGTATAAGATAAATAGTATACATTAATCTAATAATGCATATTAGGTAGTTAAGCTGCTAGTAATTACATTTTGTATACCTATTAATAAATTAAATTAATATACTTAATATAACTAAAAAATTAAACTATAGTATTTGCAAATGCAATATTATTAGGTATAAATATTAAACACTCATAATTTTTAACTCAAAGAAGTTATTTATTCGATTTTGTGTATACTAACGGTAATATATCATTCGTAACTTTTAATTACTTATTAGTTATTACTTAATAGTTTATAACGAAAATATTTTCAAACTAGCTTTCATATATTTCAGATGTATATATATATTTTTATAAATGCATAGTAATTTAATTAATACAATATTAAATAAATATAAAAGCAGAACATTTGTTTTTCCAAACATCAACTCCCTTCAGGCCTATGTTATTGTATTTCAAAAACCACATTAATAAGCACTTTAAAATATCTGGAACCATACTAATAGTATGCATATATTGAATCTTCTAAGCTTTTACTGTTTCATTTTTTTCACATTTCACATAAAGTAATAATTATTCGAACTCGTTTAACGGCCCTGTACAAAAATTTAAGTTTTATGACTATATAGAATGTGGTGGGCAATAGCCCGGAGAGATATTACCAAATACTTTTAACTCCGTTATTCTCAGTTTAATAATATTATTTAATAATTTAATTTTATGCTGAATTTTGTATTCATTAATACATCGATTTTATATCTGAATACAAGTAGCTTGTCTTACTAATACGAGTATGCTTCGCGTACGTACCTATTCAAGCTAATTTATAAACCAACTGACTAAAGATAAAATCTTTTGAAATTTAAAAATATCAAAGTCACCGCACGATATAACAATGTAGTGTGCTTACAACTGTGTCTTATGAAATTTAAAAAAATTAATTTTAATTTTTTTAATTTTTATTTAGAACTTATGCGATCTATACCTACTAAAAAAGTACAATAAGCATAATGTGTGTTTTTTTAAAAATTAAATGCAGTGGCTTGGATAACTTGAGAGGAAAAAAATAAAATCTCATTTTTATATATTTTATTATAATATCATATTTTTAACAATAATGAAATTATTAAAAAAGAGGGGGGGCATTAGGTAACCTATCTTCTTTATTGTAGATGTCGAGTACAACATCGTTATTGAGTAGGTCAATGTAATGTATGTGTTAAATTTGAATTCAATGGTAAATCATTACAAATGAAAAACTATTCAGTGCTAAAACGGCGTATACTTCTAAGTACCTATATTTCATGATATGTATTTTTTTTGTTGATATTGCTATTAAAGTAATTTATTTTACTAAGTTCATATTTATGAGACCCAACACTAAAAGGTTTTTTAATAATAGTATGAATATGTAATGAAAAAAATAAAAATACATATTACATTCAATGACAATTCCTACGCCTCTTACTGAAGTGCCGCAAGATAAAACAATCGTCATTTTTTTTAATGTAGGTTATTATTTATTACATTATTCAAACGAAAAAAAAGTAATAACACTATATTTAATTATTCGTATTTAGTAGAAAAGAGTTTGGTCGACTTCATGTGACGAATTGTTCTAAATTTGATTGTAAAATTAAATTTTCAAATGTTCGTACCGCCCTCCCTCTCTCACCAATTGTTTTAAAAATCACTTGGAATTTTAAACTTTGACCTCCTAATACAAATGTACACCAAACTAGAACCAATTTTTTACTCTAAAACATCTATCGAGTTGATAATCATAACATTTTATTTGCACCAAAAAATTTCTTTAGAGACACTCGCAAAAAAATACACACATCGTTGGAAAATCAATGTATTGATTACACTCAGAATCTATTATGTACATCATACTATCCTTAGATTTTTATTAAGATGATGTCTGGGCACTATTTGTTATCTTTCACTTGCCTCTTTGCATTCAGCAAAGCCAATCTTGTGATGTTAGCTCTAATATTAAAGTGAATTTTTGAATATTATAGAACTGAACTTTAGTTAAAAACATTGTCGCTGTGTTTGTGCTTTGGGTTTTTAACGATATATTTGTGTTGATTAAATTTATTGGAAAGTTAAATATTTCAATTTAAAAATTCTCATATAACGAATAACAAACTATGTGCGCGTGAGTCAGAGAGAGAAAACAAATGGAGCATTGTCATCCTATAAATTATTTTATTAATTTTAGTACACTAAATACCAGTATAAAAGCAAGAACATAACTGTAAAATTGTATTCGTATAATTTAACACCTCACATAATAAACAACATTTATTTTATTAATTAAATACCATAAACTAGATTTGATGTTGAATTTATCCTTTAGCTAGATAGGTATCTAGTAAAACTGATACAATACGATTTTAAATCAAATATTATTATTTAATGCTGATAACATTGAATATGAATAATTATTAAATAATACAAATTTGGATCTTGATAAAATACTATGTCGGGGCCTATTAGAATTAAGTAAATTTACAAATTTACAAAATATTTTATATTTAATAACAAATATCTTGCACATTAAAATGAATTTATTATTCGATCCAAGCAAATATAAAGTTATACGAAACTTCTAAAAATATTTTATATCAGTTGTAAATAAGTTCAATATCCCTGTGAATTGGAAATCTCAACGGGTATTAAGTACAACGAACTTCATGAAACAAAAACATATCACTGAGAATTTTGAAATATTAGGGTCTGAAATGTAATTTCAAAACGATAAATCTGTTTACTGCAGTTGCCAAATGGCTGACAATGAATTTTAATTATTCTACGTTTATGCAAACCTGTGCCAAATATATATGCTAGTTAATACTCGGTAAATTAACCATCCCTTGTAAATGTCTTAACCATAATGGTTTGAACATTTTTGCTTGACTAGAAAAAAATAATGTTGTAATGTAGCTAATATTATGCCAAAAGTCAGAAAGGTACCTAATGCAAGTTTATATAAAAAAAACTGTTGAGCACAATGTGTCTTAATAGCTATTGTTGTATCATCAACATTTATCCGGACATTTATAATACATTTATTTTATTGATTTTAATCAAAAATCCGGGTGGTCACCCATCCGGAACTACAGACGTTCGACCTCAAAATACGTTTAGTGACTAACAAACGAATAGTCAACCACCAAATAACATCAGGCAGCTTATAATAAATTGTTATCGTAAAGGTATAAAATGAAATATAATATATGTAAAAAATATATGCTTTTTCCTTTATCATTTTGCGATCGAATTATTTAATAATAATTGCAGAAAGTCATAATTTGTAATTAGGTAAACAGTCATCATCACAATTATTACTTAAAGGACAGCGATATGAACATGATATTATTTAATATGGAACGACATATTTTTAAGAGCCTCCATTTGATTAGACTTGACTTCATGCAAGTTAATGACACATAGACACAAGCGATAACTATCGAATATTGGATCCGAGTACCAAATTAAAGATGACATAATTCTACGATTTCTTAATTTTTTGATTTGGAACTGTACTGTATTTTAATGAAAATAACGCTTATTTTATAATCGTATTAATGCAGGGCTTACCGAAAATAATTTTAAATCGAATCAAGAATAAGTCGTTTATAGACTCTAATGATTAATTGTGTTGATATATCTTCCGATTCTTTACCGTCGTATTGTATAATTATTAGCAGACCCGAAACTATTTGATACGTTTATAAACTTGAAACGCACTTCTAATTTATCTAAAATTAAAACACAATGCGTTTTAATACCATACATATGTCCTAACCAGTCATAAAAATATACATTATACATTTATCGTCTTGACACTGGCAATCTCTGTGAAAAAAAAAACTTTTTTAATTATTCTATAGCACCCAGATAGTCAGAATTGATTTATTCTCAAAACATGTCAATGTACAAATCTGAAGTTAAATGGTTTTATTTTAAGAATCAATAACAAAAACAAAATGTATAATTAGTTGGCGCCAAACACGTGATTCTACCAAAATTCGGAAATATACACTAATAGATAAACAAAACCGTGTTCGATTTCTACGAATATTTTAATTAACTAATTAACTATGAATGCAGTTCATGGCTCAAACATTATGATATAAACAGAATTGAATAGTTTTTAAATATTTCACAAGGAATTCTATTCTACAATATATGTAAATAAGTGATACATATTCTGAATTTACTATGTAACACACGAGTAGGATCGGATGCATATTGCATACCACATGCTACTGTTATCGACTAATTTTTAAATAATTAATGAATTGGAAACTTATCGATTAAATGTGTATACGAGTAGTTTTAACATATTTTGGGATACAAAAATTATATTATAACTGTGGCTCGGCGTGGCTCGTTGGCTGCTACCAGTCGCGGAATGCGACTGGGAGTGAGTTAACGGCCACAACTACTAGCTTCCGGATGGGTGACCACCCGGGTTCACAGTAGTCAAACACCTTGCCACACATACAAGTGTTTGCTACCTGCCGTAATAACCATAACAATTGTAAAAAAAAAAACAACCTACAGTACCAACCTTACCCCTAACACAGTTCATAACCCCTACAACAGCTAATGGCCTTAGTCACCGGGCTTAAGTTCAATAAAAAAAAAAAATACAACTATGTATTAATGTTCTTTCTCGTATCCATTTTTAATATTGGGTATTTTTATAATTTTTTTTTGATTATTTAAAATTTGAAATATTTAGACATGGTAATTCAAAAATTGAATAAAAACCAATCTAATATATTGTTGTCACATAATCTCGCAATATGTTTTCCCGATGGATAAAATCTATAAACATGTCATGTTTAATTTAAACTTCTATTAGCAAAACCAATAATAAATTATCCTCGTTACAAGATATACGTTTTAATTATATTTTAAAATAACTTACTAAAATAAAGAGTATTAGTTATGTAATTCCTGCAGAACAATTTATCAAAATAATGAGACAAACTTGTCTAAATAAGTTAGTGTACTCATAGTTAATATTATAATGTATGATAAAATAATACAACTATTTGCAAGTTACAACTAACTATTTATATTTAAGACGGATCGTTTAAAATAATGTCATAAGTAGGTGGGTACACTGTACGCCAGTACACGTCTTATATTACGTTAAAATATATCACGATATAAAATATTATAAGTTTGAAATTTGAAATTTGAATCAAATCTTATTTTACGGTTATAGTATATGACTAATGGATTATACAATATAATATAATGCAGTTGAACATGATCACATGGTCACATATTATTTGGATTGAATACTTACGTGATCTTAATTATGCAATATTACATTTTGATGTATTCGCGTTTTTCATTTAAAAAAATATTCATTGTCGATTTGGTACCTTCAATGGCTTTTAAGTTTTAATTTTCGTGTAATAATCCAGAAAAAGTTCAAAATATTTTATCATCTGTATTGTTTAACGCCATAGGTACATATAAATCATAATAAATATCATAATAAATAAATAGTTTATATTTTAGGTGTCTAATTTATCTTTAGTAACTCATCAATAATATAAATTATTTATACCCTAATGAATGGTTAACTATTACTCTAAAATAAACAATGTGAATGTATTTTATTTTTTAACTAAATTAACATTTTTATTTACCGAAAGAACATCTTTCATTACCATTGATAGTCATCTAATAAGAACAGTAACGCAAAATATAATTATTTGACTTTTAAAGGTTAATTAATTGTATCTTTTTGAAAGGTATTAAGAAAAAAAAACTTTTATTGTAAGTAAATGATGCAATCAATTTCGTTTAAGTTTAAAATGTTAATAACTAATAATAATAAAAAAATATATAATTTATGTATATTTTTCTATTTAAATATGCTAAAATATATTATAATTACTTTCAAACAAATATAATCAAAACGTAAAATACTTTGTTAACATTTCAAACAGTTTTTAACTAAACGTTTTAATTATTCAAAAATATTCGCAGAACCGACTACTGTCCAATTCAATTTCATAGCTGTATAATGTATAATCGTTTAATTTCAATTGAATCGTCACGATGTTCTTCATGAAAAATATTTATTTGTTATATTTTCATAATCTTTTCCTAAACTTACTGACCACAATGAAGCATAATTTTATATTGGAAGATATTTGGAATGAAAATCGAATTACATCTTACAAGATACTATAATGTAGAAGAACTCTATGCGTTGGTGTTTCAGAGATAATTGAACGAATATATCAAGTTGGATATGTGTAAGGGATTTGGCGGTAGAGCGGATACTGGTGGAAATCTTGACGTTTTTCAGAATGAGCTCGTAAAAAGAAATTGCCAGAAAACCAAAATGAATGATCTCGGTAATCAATTGGCTTTTACTAAGAACCAATAATGAATAACGGAAGTCTGGTGCCGTTGTTGGACACAAGCCCGCAAAACTTGTGTAGGCTATTTTATAATTAATCGATTTTTCGATGTATTTGATTAGATGTACACAGAAAAATTCAGTTTGATAAAAATCAGTAATAACCATTAAACGTTTTCCTAAATTATCTCAAGTAAAATGAGGAATAGGTGTTTAATATGCCAGCTTAAGATCTGAGGATTTTATTGGTGACAGATACATTACCTAGTTGTTCATTACCTATATTCTTCTGTTCCCCAAATTAATTATGATATTACTTACAATAAACTTCAAATCTAGAAATGTATTGATTATGTTTTTTTAAAGTCTTGTTTGAATAAAATAGTGTCACTAGATATTTAAGTATCACTATAAGATATTGAAATCTTGGTCTCTATAGTTATTTAAATGTTCATATTGGGTTATCTCAAAATTTCTGTTAAGGAAAAATCTATAATACTAAGAATTTTAAGTGCACATGGTTTGAGATCTGATTTAACACTCTGAAATTTTCGGATTAAGTTTATGGATTCAATGATCTATCACCGTTTTAAAATTGAACATTCACAACACGAATGACAAATGTAATCGAAATTGCTCCGGTTTTCCTTCCATCTCGTATACATCTGTTCATTTTTAATATTCTCGTCGAGGCCTAAACTGTAATACAATTTATTTCTAGTTCAACGAATTAACTGATAAGCAAGTAATAATTGTAATAACAAAAATCGTGTATTTTCATACCACGTAAATCACTTTTTACAAAACATCTACCTATTACAATTGTACATACGTATTACATTATATTGTTGCAAGTACTAACAATTTATTTAAACTTGAAATTATTTGCATTTAAGTCCATGACAGTCTATCTTTGAAAACAGCCAAGTAAGTAGGCATACAAATTCAGCCCAGCTGATAATAATATGACTATGATAATAAAGATACGAATATATTTTAGGCTAATGGTTCCAACGGATGTAGGTCAACGGTCAGTAAAGCGTCGGGAAGTTGCTCTAACACCCTTTCTTTTCGACAAACGGTTTACACCAGAACGTACTTTAGTCTACTTTAGGTCGTCGTTATCTCGGCAACAAAACCAGAAACCTCATTTGTCGTCCTGCGTATAATACAAAATGTTACACACCATAATGTTTAAAGATAAAGAGCGACATTATTAAAGATATACAGTGAACTATATGCTGCTTGGCAGACAGGATTATGTTTTAGTAGTCGAGAAGAAACTACGAAATACTAACACGCGTAACCGTTAATTTTCATCACAAAATTATAATGATTGGCAGAATACATAAAAAAAAATGTTATACCTTGTACTATATGGTATTTAATTAAGTAATATAAACTTCAATAAATACAATTTTTTTTTTTTAATCGTATTGTATACCTACCATATTATAAAATGTAATTTAAATTAATAGCAATTATTTCAATGCTTAATTTAAATTTAAAATCTAATAATTAAATTAATTTTTTTTTATGAACACCTATATAAAAATAGGCATTGATAGAAAACAGAAAAAATTTCTTTTCTCAATCGCATAAAATGAAATCCTGCTTTGTGTTTCAGATCACATTTAAATATATACAAGGTGCTAAATTGAAATATTAAAAATAGCTGACCAATTTACCTATAACTATCCATGAATAATTTGTATTGTTACCAATAGAATTTTTTTTTATCCACCAGATATTTTCGTTACATTCTGTATATAATATATCATATTCAAGTTCCGATAATGAAATTAAGATTATAATTTATCCAATAATACAAAATATTGATTATAGGAGAAGTTCTTAATATACTATAACTAAGATATATTGTAATAAATCTTTATAACCTGTTACTATATTTGACATACTATACAAAATAAAACTAATATTTCAAAATATACAGGATTTCATAGTATTATTTAGTTAACTAGGTACCGTATTAAATATGTAATATATTTGATGATTGTAAAATATCGAATAACAATAATATTTTTTTAAATATTTGTACCAAACACTTCAAAATTGTTGAGAACTTTTTTTATTTTTACTCAAATAATAGCCTTAAATTTGTGTTAATACAAATAATATTTATAAGTATAAGAGCAAAAAGAACAGTGAATAAGTCATTAATTTTAATACGAATGGCAGATCATTGCAGCAGAAAAAATTGTCATCCTTGATTCACTGGGTACATAAAAAGTTTTAAGATTAGCGGTCGTAAAACAAATTTATATGATAAAAAATTGTTTAGCTTACTCCGATATAATATGTATAGACATAATAACAAATGACGTTTATTGTAAATCTTTATTTTTCAGAATGACGATTAGGTATAATTATATGAAATATTGAAAAATAATTAAACTTTTAGTGAATATTGTAGTAACTCGAAATTGTTTTGGAATCTTTCATTTTTAAACGTCAACCTAATAGTTACAATGATTTTAAACTAGTTAAATAATATTACCACATGAAAAATATATTATTTATTCAAAAGCTGTAAACATGTTTTAATTTGTTAAAATATATTAATGAATACGTTTTGCACAGTTTATCTAAGAAAAAAAATCGAACATATAATGATTGTAGTATTATTCCAGTGCCTAAACCTAATTAAACACTTGATTTTAAACAGTTTATAAGCTAAACATTACAATATAAGAACAAAAACAAAATATTTATTAAAGCATCACTATGATCTATAGTCTTGTACAGTTGAGTACTTTAAAATTTTAGAAAGGTACCAACCTTAATATAGTATTATGTTAAATGGCTAGGTATTTGAGAACGACGCCATTCAGCATTAATTGTCAAAATTTATTTTTATATAACTCTCTAAATCATAATATCCTAATTTTTTTCTGAATCTAAAATTCACTGTATTTATAGGTACCAATACAGACGTAATTATATTTCGGATAGCGTCAATAAATTACCATAAATCGTTGGAAATAATGTATAACTACACCTTACCCAGAATCTGCACTCGAGTCCATTTCGGATGTGTTTTTTTTCCAAATTTGGATGACTTTAGCGTCTGCAGTTATACAGGTGCGTGTAGTTATAATAATAGTAATAATAAAAACAAACGCACGTGAATCGTAAACATAAGTTATGACCGCTATAACTCAGGGGGTGTTTACGGGTCGCCCGCGTCGCGCTACACACCCAAACGCATTTTGAACGGTACTGAACGTCGTTCGAACACAACGCGGAAACATCGAGGCGGCGTGCTTCTTGGGAAAACGGCCGCTTTCAGCGCTCACGCGGTTTTAGCGTATGTGGCTGAGGCTTGTTACGCGTATTATAACAAATGTGAGCACATGTGAACCGGCCCGCATTATCCGCCCCTAATCTAATATCTATTTTCGCGTCTGATTTGATCGGAATTATTATCGCATCTCCCCTCCCCCCCCCCAACCCTCTGACAACTGTAACGAATTTCTCCCAAATACGGGTTCGTGCACTGTACTCACTCTGCATCATACAACAACAAATGTAATCAGACCCAGACCAATAGTGCTTCGGGGTATAAGTGCACTCAACAAACCAGAGGCCACGTATTTCATGTCATATTTCCTTGTACAACGAACGTAAAGAAAATATAATTTATGAAAATATTTTATTTTATTTTAAAATATAATGCATTGATAATAATTCTTATTCTTACTTTTTTTATTAACAAGTGGTATTGATGTTCAAAATCAGCGTGCTCCAAATAAACCAATTGTTGGGAGGCGAACTAATGATAGCTGGATCGCTTGTGTGCGTATAAACTTTGGGCCGTCCAAAAGGATACAATACATTATTTTAACTGCAACGATATTTAAAAGATTTTCAGATAAAATAAGAAACGGCGCTAAACTTGATTATAATTATGCTCCCTACTAATAATATTATAGGTAGGTACATAACATTAAACTTATTTAGACTTATTTAAAAAAGAGTATTTATCTATATAAGTGTGGGTTTAAAAACGATGCGGGGAACTTTCATAAGTAATTGGAACACCAAAATTTGTGTGACGGACATAATATAGACTAGAGCCAAAGGCTGGCGTACATACTTTCATTTATTGTAGTCGGGACCAGTATAATATTGTAATTACCTAAATCTTACTACACGTCCTACAAATAAAGTAGTATTACCGAAATCATCTGTTATCTGCAGTACCTATAGGCTATAAGATAATATTATAAAACCCTATAAGATGTATAGTTGAGTACAGGTTTAGTAATACTAGCTATAGTTATACAAGATCCATAATGAACTTCTACGAAGAGGGGCTATATTTCATTTAAAACGTATTAATACGCGCACATTTTCCTAGTACGTTTTTCATAATAAATTGAACTATCCTACATACAATCCAATTTTTAAACAATGTTTCTTTTTTCTATTGTTTAAGTATCAATTACATGGTTTTTATTAATTATTAGCTTACAAGTTACAATATTATTACATAGTTGGACTGAGATTATTTAGATATATGGAATAATAAATAATGAAAAAACAAAGTCACAGATGAACGATTCAATCATTGAATATGAGTTTCTTCATATGAGTTTGGAGGTAGATTCAATGTATACTTAGACCCCCTACCCTGGATTGGCCCATACTAGTAGTAGGTATGATAGGTGTTGATCCTATACTTTTTCAAGTATTAGTTTTTACAGTGGGAACAACGTCATATTCTATTACATTGTTTTTTATACATACTTGGTAATAATGCTTCAACCAAAAAGGTATTTAGGCCTACATGAACTAAAAATAAATATTAATACACATTAACCTTATTTTTACTTATAATAATAAGTTTGGGAAGATTTACAATTTATGTTTTCGTTTTATTGCACTAAATAATGTACACATTGCTGAAGCTTTCTCTTCGCTGAGAGATTAGTGTAATGGAAGGTTGTTTAGGAATTTGGGGCCTTCGCCATATTTGGGGCAGTTGATCGCTATATGGCATTGTTTTCTTTACATATATATTTATATGTTAAATATCATACGTTGGCGTATTCATCAATTACGTCTAAATTAAAATATGTACATTTCTCTGTTTCAATAACATTTTTAATTTCACACATTTCTAATAATACCAACACATCAAACATGTGTTAAACATTAAACATTATGTACCTTTGGTTTTCATAATAAGGCTATTACAATATTTTATAAAACAAGTATTTTTTTTTTAATACTTCAAGGCTTTAAATACATAAAACAATGCGACAATGCGTATTGCATTATTATAGATTATCATATAAGGAATATTTTTTTGGTTACTCTTCCTTTACATGGTACCAATATGATGCATTTCACTTTTAAATTATACAACAGTAAATTTAATAATGAAACACAAATTATTTTATGATTTTATGAATATCTCAATGCATGTGTTCATGATAATTATAATATTTTATGCAAGCACATTATATTGAAACTTAACCTCTTACATTTACGTAGATTATAAATAAAAATATAGAATTATGTTCTTTACATTTAAATATTCGAAATCAATGAAATCTCAATACTCTCTGTATCAATTATAGCACTTGCTCTATTTAATGTTAAAAATATATTTCCACCACTGTGGAACACAAAATATTTGTCCAAAAATCTATACCATAATCAATTAAACTTTAAACATAACACAGAACTTTTCAGTTCTCAGTGTTCTCACAATTATCAAACAAAATAATTTTAACTTGAAAAGAGTTTTTGCTTGGTGGTCATCCGGATCAATCCAAATTCTACGTTTACATTCCCACTTCATCGTCATGAAATCTATTGCGATGATACATTTAACAATATAAACAACCCGTAACCTAGTAACCTAGTACCTATATTACTCTATACTTGTCTTATATACATACGATAACTTCGAACTCGTCTATTTTCTCTGCTCCACTCTATAGTGGTAGAGGTCTTACTGATCCGTAATGCTAAAAGCTTAAACTATATCCATGATTAACTGTTTTTCAGTAAATCCTGGTAATCAGATTTTTTTTTTTATCGTAAAATGTATTCAAAATTCGTGTTTTTATACTTTATAGTTTAACTCTGTACAATATTGGTAATGGAAGTACATAAAACATACCGAGAAAATATTTTTAGGTTTTTCATACTAAAAAAAAAAAAATATGCTTATTGATCTACCGTTATAATTTTAACTTCGGAAAATTGAACACTGCGAGTTTATAAACTATTTTAGAATCGATATGAATACTACTCAAACTTAATTAAACGGAAAATAATTTGCTCATACCGTGACATGGAATGGCTGTTAGGTAAATGAAATATATAGGTATATGTATATCATAACATATACCGAAGGATAAACCTTTAGTAGTATCCTGTATGCAAATAAATTTATGTTCAGGATTACTAATGATCATCTTCGAGTTGACGTTTTATGCTATATATTTACAATAACTACTGTTACATGCATTTAATTTACATATGAAATAAAATGTATATTTTGTTGGAAATATATTTGAATTAAAATTCAACAACTTTATATTTATGTACCTATATGCTATTGTATTATGTGCTACGCGTATATCGTGTATAATTTATATGTGTACTTATTATACTTATGATAGGTATAAATTAACTTATAATGATGTGTAATTATTGAAACTAAAATACAACCTCTACATTATATATTGCCTATATTGATTTATTATTTTTCTTTAATAGAAAAAAAATATTTACAATCCACACAATATAATATGTTTAATAATTAAGTTGTATAGTTAATTATTAGTATTGACACTAACGAAATTAGAAGGATCCCAGCAGTAAAACCTGACGATACAATTATATAACATTTACACGCAGAATGAGTAACCATGTTGTAGTGTTTGGTATGGTAGTCCACTCCGCATACGTCATAGTATAAACAGTAAACAGAACTACACGAATAATAAAATTATTTCAATTGCTTTTTTCTTTCCACCAGGTTGGCACCGAAAAATAATGTCAGAATAATACCTAACATAAAAACATATTTCCTAGGCATTTTTCTAGAATTTAATATGCTACCTATTTTTAGAAATTGCTGGTGCCTTATCAAAGTGTAAATCAAAATACAAATATGCCGGTTCTGAGAGCCATTCTCCGGAATCTTTGAAAAATTAGTATAAGTAAGTATATTAAATTCCATAAATTACCTGAAAATATCTAAGAAATTCCTAATATTTCTTTGATAGTTTGATACCAATTTTGAGCCGACCGGACAGAGAACCGGCGCTGTGTCAGGTTATAATCCCCAGTGGATTTGTATTTTTATTTACACTAAGTATTTAATATTTTAATACCTAATTGATTTTTCTTGTCTATAAATGGCGTATACTTACATAATTTCTTTCTAATACATTTTATTTGTTAAATACAGCAAATCTACTTGAGGAACGAATAAGGCATTAACTCACTTTTTCAGCTTTTTTTTCAATTTGCTTTGTTTTCTGAATTTTCAATGAAACTGATATCTACCATTTATCAACCAAAGATATTATATACAATAATATGTTGTTACTGCCGTCTTCGTTGGAAATCCCGAAAAACAGTAAAGCAACATTTAAAAAGTTGTAAAAGTGAGTTACTGCTTTATACGTTGCGCAAGTCAAAATATAATATTATTATGTATTTAAATTTAAAAATGTATTTATTAGGTACTATGTTGTATCTGTTGGTTTTTTTTAAATATGAACAATAAAAAAGTACACCAATAATTCAAGTATAACACGTTTGAGCACTATTTTTTTCTGATTGTATAGCATGTCTGCGGGTACTACCCATAATCTATAATAACATAAGGATACTTATCTAGGTTTTTATACACCTTAAGTATAAACTTACCTTTTTAATATAAGTTATACAGGATAAGTTTATAAGTTAGAAATTATAATATCATGTTATGAACATGAATTAAATTGTTAAAACTAAAAAGCTATAATAATGAAGCCGTTAGCGCGTCAAGCGACCTGGAAGATCATATTTTCCATGCTGCAGTGAGATGGAACTTAATACGATTATAACGGTAGCCTATAATAAAGTGAGATATCACAGACAATATCGAAAAACCTTTTACAATTTCTAAACACTTTTATGTGTATTTTAACGTTACTCATTAATCTTACACCCTAATCAGTCACTTGTCAAGTATGATACAGTGCATACGAAACTTTTACTACCTAATTAATTAATTAGTTTGACGTAACACGTTTTGCGCATATTTTAATTATTATAACATTTTATATTATAATTTTATTGGTTATTGTACAGAAAAATTCTCCAAGCATGCTTCTCACCCCCATTTTTACTTTAATTAGTGCATTTATTCAAATTCTTAAGAATACTCGAAGACCATATTATTATTCAAATTCTTGAGATTTTTTTACTGCTTAAACAGTGTTCTATGGTGTTCAAAACTTCTATTTTTAACCGAAACACTATTTTTTACAGTAAATAATTTAGAAGTTATATGAGCATTTTGATGTACCTAATTCGAAAAAAGTTTCTCAGTTGTTAAAATGGTTATTCTAAGAATAACAGTCCAGAAAAATCGTTTCACAAAAATATAAAATTAATTTAATATTGGATATAGTATTTATTATACTTTGACTAGTCTTTAAAATTTTAAATGTTGATAGTTCAATACTTATATGTGTAATTACTTGAATGTTCAAATCTTTATAGCAATAATATCTTCCAAACCCATTATAATGGACCTACTCGTATTATTCTTAATTCACAAACCTAAATAACTCAAACACTACAAGGTTGAATTCTTATTTTGGAAAGGTATTTTATAAGTAATTTAGAGTGGGCTGACTTTTATTCGAAAAACAAAAAGTATAAGTACAAACAATCTAAAAAAAAAATGAAAATATCATTGATTTATGTACCTACGTTTAAAAATTTAAAAAATAGACTGAATAATTGAATTGTTAAAAAAAAAAGGTTTAAGCATGCCTAATGAATTACCAGCAATTTGACTTAAAACATTTTTAATATATTTGAATTATCATAATTAATAGTATTTAAACACTTATTATAAACTTGATATAAATAAAATACAATCGTACATGTATAATAATCTAATGGTATCATCATTGTGTAACATCCATATTCCATATCACCTCAAACAGTAGTGTCATACAACGGACTATTCAGGCTAATATATATGTTTATAAGTATACAATTCATAACATCACTCAAAAAATTAATGCATACCGACCTACTTGCGTACATCGCTGTTAGGATGACATTTCATAAAAATATTGTTATAAAATATTGGGTGTAAATGGCAAATTAGATATTATTTTTTTTAATGCAAGAACACGGAACTAACAAAAATAATACATTTTTTGTCTATTGATCGGTCATCAATATAATATGATATCAGTTTTCAATTTTCATTAATTTGAATATAATAATACACCTAGTTTATGTATAACTTATTACAAACTCAATGTCGATGGAATTGTTTTGGTCAAAAACATGTTTTTTTCATGAATGAATACTTTTTATATGTTATATTGTTATAATTAAATACTTGAGCATAGTTTCATACTTTAATGTAAAAAAATGTCATATGGTACATGTATTTTAAAGATAAATTCTATACTTAGTATAAGTATAGCAATTAAAAAAGAATCAAGAAAGAAGGTCATTAATATTATGTTCCAAAGTTGGAGAGGTCCGAAAAAAATTTAAAATGTTCAAAAAGGATTTTACCATAAATGATTTTTTGAAACCGCTGTTCTTTTTATCTGTGTTATTACTAAATACCTATATCTAATTTCTACAAATGTTTTCGTGTTTTTATTATAATAATAATTATTATTATTATTATATTCATAGTATAATGTTCAGCCAGTTCCGGTACAAACTTTACGGATATTTTTTCAAATGTGCATATATTTCCATTGAAATAGTGAAATGAAATACGGTTTAACGAAAATATTTGTAGAGCGCAATCTTGACATTAAAAATAAAAACGCACTTTGAAAGTTGCACGTATTATTCACTAGATTTCGCTATCAATTGTATAAAAAATATCAATTTTCTCTTGATTAATTATTTACAATGGTCTTTTTTCATATTGCGTGTTTCAAACTGTAGAACATATATGACGTTTTTTAAATATTAACGATTGCATATTAGCTATTATAAGTATAATATAGACGAACACTAAATCTACCTTATTTATAATACAGAGCTCAACTTTACACGCAATCCGATAAAACTCCAACGATGTCACCATAAAAAAAATCATTATCATTCAATGGTTGTCAAAGACGACCAACGAAAATTAACAGAAAAAACTTTTTTTAATAGCACCTAATCAATATACAAAATATTAAGTATTAGTCTAAAGGAATAAAAAAACACTCATAAAATCACTAAAGGTGTCTCAATTTCTAATCAGTGTTTAAAAACCAATTGCAAAAACATTATGAGTATAACCTCACTTGATAAGATAGTTAGATATGCACACACAATACCTATGTCACGTTTTCAAATAAATATCATTATATCAAATTACTATTCATTATTCAATATGTAATGCATAAAAAAAATAGTGAAAAATACTTGAAAACTCAACTCTCCCGAGAGTAACAAATCGATTACTCCGTTACATACCTACTTACTAAAATTACCAAAACAAATCATATGCATTAATGTGATTAACTGAACTAACCAATTACCTACCTATATACTCATTTTTGTTTTACAAAATATAAGCCAATGTAATATGATATAATATAATAATAATATTTTTATTTATATTTAATCATGTATGTTTGAGAGAAATCAAAAACCGTACTTAAAAAATAAACCGATAAATATGAGTTGAAATAAAATACATGCAAAAATTAAAACAAACCATTTTTCATTAATAATGTGTTTCTACCGTACATAAATACTTTTTGTTGGTGACAATATTATCATCTTCGTCATTACTGCTTTGAGATTTTACAATAAATTATAATGACCTGGCGATGTACTATATATTGACAATTTTGGAACACCAAATTGTGGATTCTTTTTTTTCCGGAGTTTTTTTTTCGCATCGTAAAATGATAATTACATTTTTTCATGCACACACAATCACTAATGTATTCAATCCTGAACACTTAAAAAAAAAAATCGCCAGTATGATGTTTTTGGTGTCCAAATGAGTGAAATACTATATAACCGCTAAAATACTACCTGAAACTCAAATACGCTGACCAGACATGTCACTCTACCATCGAAAAAAAAAAAGCCCTTCACCAGATATCAAACCCAGTCATACCTACTTTTTCGTCGAGCTAGTTTATAAGTATAACAAACATTACATTATGGAACAGAACAAATTTAGGAACACATAATACTATGTTAACATTATAATTATAGATAATAACACCTAATTGTGTTTGTAAAAACCCATGACGAAATATATCGAATTGTCGTCACTAATCAAAAATTCTGGGTAACGAGTAAATAAACAAAAAAATAGAATTTTTTTAACATTTATAACTAAACCCACATTGGCACGATTTTAACACATCCTCGAGCTATTTATAACGCTTATAAACAAAACAATATGTATTTTAGTTAAATTTTCGACATCATCATTGCATTCGCCAGTTTTAATGTTTTGATTAGATTAGTTTCACTCGTTATGGGATAAACTACATGTAGTAGAATGGGAGTAATTATTGGACCTCCAACTTAAAGTTCTACGATAAAAACTTAAAGCACATATTTTTTTAATTTCTTGATATTATTCACTAATTCTTAATATTTTTTTTTCAATGTAAAAATAACAAATTGAGAACATTTCTCCTTTTGTATAATTACTACTTTTTGTTTATTCAATTTATGCATAAATAATATATTTCATCAAAAAATTATGTAAACATAATAAGATACTTGATACTCCTCTTATAAGCATTTAATTCAATGCTTATTTCATGAATCTTTGTTTTCTTTTGAATAATCTACGATGATTAAACAATTATTAAAAATAAAATAACTTATTTAATATCTAAGTATATATTAACATACATGAAATCTAATTATGATTAAAATCTTCATAATATTTTCATTATGTTATATAAGAAAATTAAAAAATATTAAGAAATTCAGTCATTTTATGAATAATGGTTACGATTTTACATAATATTATTATAGTATTACAGTCATAAAATGCATGGCAAAACGTTATATAATGATAAATGAAAACATACTGTTATACATTTTTTAAAAAGTTCTACAGCACCCATAACTATATATGTTATATAATTTTAAAATGCATAAAATATGACATATTATACGATAATTGGTAGTATGAATTTATGATTCAATTAGGCATTGCAAACAATCAACTTTCATGAGATTTAATTTTAAAATATGTCTTCTCCAAAATGCAATATGTAAATTTAATAATAAATAATTAATCGATTATACACAAGGATTATACAAAATACATTATACATAAATTTAGATTTCGTCTACCAGAAGGCTATGCCTAATTTATCGTTCGTGATATTATAATAGGTCGACAATTATTAAATGTACAAACAGTTCGTATAATACCGAAAATGAATACTAATTTATTATTTAACCAGAATCCCCAAACTTTGATAACTTCATAATTAATACAACTATTAATATATAATATTTTTATAATTATTAGGATGTGCATTTATATATTTCACTGTAATAGGCATACTAGTTTAAATTCTTTACGATTTCAAAATTGAACATTGTATGACGTATCTTATAAATGCTGTTATATTTTAATTGATATAGGTACTTAAATAATTTAATGTAACGTAAATGTTGTTTGGCGTTTTAAGATTATAATAGTTGAACTGCTAGAGGTAGTACAATATACAGTTTGAATATTTAATCTTTAGATTTAGTTTGATAAAGCGTACACTTAAAATATATTTACTAATATAAAACTAAAAATGCTTCATGAATCATTTTAACGACCAATTTAGCTTACCTCAACTACAATATAAAAATGTAATACAGGCTCATTTATAATTTAGATTGAGGTCTTAATTTTTATAGTAAAATTAACATCTTATCCAATATTAAAAAAAAAAATTAATTATAATTATAAGGTACCTTCTTAAAATCAAAGATTGGGAAAAATAATATATAATAATTTTTTAAATATCAAATGCTTGAAACCATTACATTAAGCTAATGGATATGATGTGGTGTATAAGCGCAAATCATATACGAATGTTTGTATCGTTTTATTGTATCGTTTTATTCGTGTCAAAAATGGTGTAATATAAGCACAATTATACACAATACAACATAATATGTGTTAGGTCAGAAGATTTTTATCTCTAAAACAACACAAAATATATATATATATATAATATGCACTTGGAATGTGCATTAAATATTTTTTTAGCAATTTAATTTTAAATTATAAATAGTTACAAAAAAAGCCCTAAAATAAGAATAACAATTAAATTCATGATATTATTGTATGTCGTTTTATGGATATATGAAAAAAAACTTTTTGGTCTTAAAATTATATAAATAAAATAAATCTCAATCAGAATATATGTAGTAGACCATAATATAGAAACACACTGATCTTAAAATCAATAACAAGTATCTGTCATATTTTTGGCCGTAACATTTATATATCTATAAATAAAATAAATAAATAAATAAAAGAATCTATTTTGACAACCTTAATTTTTTTATAAAAAACCCGTAGATCCTCGAACAATTGACAGTTAAAAATAAACTTAACTTCACCAACATTTTATTAAAACATTGATTGTAATTATTAGTATTTAGGAATTATTTTTTTATCAATGATTTGATTGTAATTTACTATTACTTAATAGATATAATAATCATTTTTATTTTACTCTAAAACGTTACCACATTTTGAAAACATAATTGAATGTATATTTATTTAAATGATAGCCCTTGCATTATAGGTAGTGTTAATTTACATTAACATAGTCACATAGATACTACTTTTACAATCAAATATAAATAGAGGAATGTAGTAAAATAATTCTTTTTTTGGTTTAATATGTTTTAATTTTTGTTAAAAAAATATGTAACATAGCATACTTATTATTATATTTTAAAATGCACTTGTTTATCAATAAGATACACACCTCTACACAATATACAAAATTTGGTTTTTTTTATATGATCTAATATTTTTATTTACCATAATTATATTTTGAATTTAAATAATAATTATTATATCACTAACTTATTAACCTATTTATAATTTACTGGATTAACACGGCATGTACATTGTTTTTACTAATACTAGTTTAATTCAAAGTATAATGTTTTTAAACCGGCGCATTGAATAGGCAATTTTGCTACATGTGTGAGTGTGACAATATTGTTTAATATCAGTAGTTTTTTTTATTTTTTCATATTGTAAAATGATAAATAATTATTACATGCACACACGATCACTGCTGTATTCAATCTTGTCGATTATTAAAACATATTTGCAAGTGGGAAGTTTTTTGTATCTAAATGAGTGAAAGACTTTAATGTTACCACTAATACTACCTGCCACTCGAATACCCTGACCAGCCATGTAGCTATAGAATCAACAAAAAAAATGCTATACACCTGACACAAAACTCGGCCAAACCTACATTTTCTTCGAGCTAGTTTATTAGTATGACATATATTATATTATGAAGAAGAACAGTTTAAACATAAACTAGATTGACTTGACACAAGCGCGTAGTTTTTACTGTCTAGTTTATCTCCTAGGCAACTATTTTTATGCTGGCGCATTGAATAGGCAATTTTGTTACTTGTGCGAGTAAAATAATACAATTGTTAAAATTGTTTAATAATTCAATATTTATTTATTTCCCCATGTATTATAGATTTACTGGACAAGTAGTCTGTATACATAACATTACACAACACACAAAATAATACTTAAATATAATATACAAAATAGTAAAAAGTAAATAAAAGGAGTTAGCAACAATAAACAAAAGATAAAATGTAATTAAAAATATGAATATCATTACTATATTATTATTTTGTACAGCATTTGGGAAAATCATCATACAATAATACTATAAAACTAATCTAATTACTATACATGGTTTTAAAATGTATGAATAATCAATATTTAACTAGTTAGAAGTCCGATTCAATTATAGATATTCCATAGTAAATATTTAAAGTTTAATTTAACACGTATTCAGCTAAATTAATTAGTATGTATTTTTAAGTTGCAATTATTTTTCACATAGAAAATTAAAGTATATTAATTGTACAAACGTTTTTAATACAAATATAAACCTTATAAACTAACATCACAATTTCTATCGTTATACTATGTTTTCTTTGTAAAAATTATCATAGTATTCTATAATATAAAATTATGAAGCATAACAACCATTTTTTTCCAAAATTCGACCCATGTATACACATTACACAAATATACATAAGTAAACATAGTCTGTTTTTTCCATTATATAGGATTATTGTGAATATGAAAAAATTAACAAATACCCTCGCAACCCAAAACAAACATAAAAAAGGTAAAATATATGTAAAAAAATCGTACTTTATTATAAAAACATTCAGTCAAATAAATGTCTGAAATGAATCATAAATCTAATATAAAACACAGGAAAAATAAAATATTACTTTTTTTTATACGTGAATTCATAAAATTTATTTAATAATCAGTTAATGGTCGATGATATATTTTTACTGATAAACGAATAAATATATATATATGTAATAATTTAACCACATCAATTGTTTGCTAGTTCATAATAAATGTTAATTGCGCAACTACTTTCATTAATATATTTGTGTAATATTAGCAGTATTACAATAATGATTACTTCATATAGTGGTGTAAATGGGATTAAACATTATCTAAATTTTAAAATATTATTCGTGACCGTAAATGTAAATTTTGGTATACCTTTAGATTTTGCATCTTAAATCAACATACAGCATGCTTATATAGCTTAGTATCATTTATTAACTATTTTATGTTATACATTTAAATTGCCTATATTATTTCCCAAAATGTTAACAACTAAAAATAATACCATAAAAATGTATATGCACTCAAATGTATTTACTGTTAAAGTAATAATTTTTGATATCATCTTTCAATATCTTTATTAGATCATATTCTAAGAAATAAGGCATTCAATAAAACGAAATATATATATATATTACGGTTTTTATATTAGATTAAGTTTTCTTTTCTTTTCTTCTTTTTATTTTTGTAAAAATGGTTTTTGAAATTGAAAAGAAAAACCTATAAAATTAAAGCCTTAGGTAGAGTGAACTGTTCAAAATTACAAGTATAGTGTAATAAAAATATATATCATGTTAATATTGAGGTTGGAAAAATATTATTTTCGTCAATTCTGTTTAAATATTTTCTGAGTAACAATGTAGTACGAGTACTTATAACTACTTATGTAAAATATTATCAGCCATTAAATAAATATAAGATAAGTTTCTAAACATTTATTGTATTCTCTGAAGGACTTGTCCTAAGGTATATTAAGGAATGTCTCACACTGTTTATCCTTGTCTGTTCCCTACTACTAACTGACATAAATATCTGTTATTTGTTTTCGTACATGTTAGGAAGATACAATTATGAACATTTTTTTTATAAATTTTGGTAAATCAAAATACAAACATTTTATGATTGTGTCTAAAATTGTAATACATATTAATTAAAAGCGTACTGACGAAGGAAAATTCAATGAGACCCCTCAAGAAATATGGCTCATAATTGGATCAACATTATGATATCTCAGTTCAGAGGTTGCACTACGTTACGTCATAAACTCATAACCGATATTGATGTCATATCGATGTGTAGTTTATAATAAACTATGTAACGAGCAAACTGTGAATTAATGTGCTTCAAATAATGAATAAGATTTGATGTTCAGAGAAATATCTACTAAAATTTTGTTCAATTAGAGCTACAAATTAAATTTATTTTTCATATTATCTAATAATTGTTATCGTTTTTGAATCGAAAAAAGTGTTAATTAATAAAACTGTGGTTGCATTTTGGACAGTTCGTTGGTTGTTTAATTTTTTCTGTATTTTTGGATGCATGTTAATTCACATTAATTCAATCTCTATATTCAATAATAAACGTGTTATATTTTAAGTTCAAATTTAAAATACTCGTTGTACGTATTCATTTGAATTTCAATTGTTTTAGTGTTTTTTTGTTTTAAAAATATAATATTTTAATATTTTATGCGTCGTGACTTGTGGTTACAAAGAATTTTATTTATATTTGTGTAATAAAATAAAGTACTGCAAATATCTTCAATATTCATTTCAATTCATTGGATTTCTTGACTTCTTTCTCTCAAAAATAATATATATTGCTTATGAAACGTCAAAACAATTTGTGTTCTATTTCAGACAAAATACAATTTAAACAAATATATTGGTTAGCATAAGTATATATTGTACATCTTTTCATACTATAGTATATTATAATATAATATTTATTTTTACAATATAAACCAATATAATAATTCATTTTTGATAAATATTGTTTATTTTTATAACATTGAAGAATACAACGTATTTTAAAAAGTGGTCCACAGAACGTTGTCAACAAAATTGAATTTCTAAAATAATTTTTCATTTAAAAATTAAAAAAAATTGTTTATTTGGGTAACAATATAGTTTCGGTACCGAATTCGTGTTGTTAGGTCTATCTATACTATAGATTCTATAGGACTATACGTGCAAGTGTCTAATGTTTATAATATATATATATGTATTTATTATTTTCATACACATTTTAAAAAGTTTTTTACACCATTGAATCCAGAAATAAACCATTTTTAAATTTATATATTATAAGTGCAGTCTATAAAAAAAATCAGCTCACAGAAACAAGAGAAAAACTCTTAATTTTAATTAGTTAGCAAAGTTAACAAACCATAATATTATAGAGCACCCTGGAAAACTAGTGAATCGATGGAGTTCTATATTTCTTACAAATGACGATGATCTAGCTGGTTGGACTCAACATAAGTAAACCGTAAACCAGAATATGCTAAAACAATTTCAGAAAAACCTCACTGTACATAAAATATGTGGACTCAAGTAGGAAGACCGTCCAACGAACTACAAAGAACGTAAAGTATGCAAGGACTTCAAATCTTGGAGAACTTTGCAATATTTCAACGAAGAAGCAAAATACCTATGGTTACATTTACAATAGTATAAATAATAATAATAAAGATGATTTATTTTATACATTTTATCTTCCAAATAAAGTTCGATCAGGAAAGCAACTTGTCAATGTCCAAAACTGAAATCTATATCTTGCAGTCCTAGTTTTTGGTAAGTCCTGAACTAATAAATATATTTCCTCTTAAAAATTCTCCCTAGTTAGATTCAATTATAGCTAAATAGTTTGCTAATTAACAAAAAACCTTAACTCGTTTCAAAATTATAGTAAATGTTAATCCTCAAACCAAACTATTTTTTGGAGTCTGGATATTCCATCAGCATACTGTCCTTTATGGAATATTTTTCAAAAAACACATACTATTTTACACTACCTACCTATATTTTTTATAATTTTACGCAATTTGATCAAAAAATAAATAACTGTTTAAAAAAAAATATATTAAAGATATGAATAGTTATTTTACATTTTGTATTACTAAGTAAATTTCTAGTTTTGAACTGTAACCATTGTATTTTCGATTGCTTCACGCCGTTTATTCGCTTGGTAGTCTATAGACTGTTTAGAAAATGAATACTTCTTATTTTACAATATATATTTTAATATTTAGAGGACAGTAAAGGAAAAAAGTATCTCATTTTTGGAGGATTCACCAACCCAAACAGTAAACAACTATTCCCATGAATATACCACATTTTGGGTCGATGCATCTGAACGGTCTATGCCCATCCGGCCTTCTTTTTAATCTAAAAAAAACCTTCTTTCCCCTTTATTAAATCCCACCTTTAAGACCATGATTATGTCACCAGAGTAGGTACTGAAATGTCATAATTAACCCCTATTCCAGTAGGTGTCCTATATCTTCTCCCACCCTTTTTTAATTTATACTCTGCATGCCAACTAACCATTCCCCACACTTAGTGGCAGAATTTTCTTACAACATATTACTTTACAATATTCACAAGAAGATCTAACTAGTACTTACTAGACTTAAAATTCAAAACCGTTTAAATAGCGTGTCATCATTTTATTCAAAATGGAACTTAAAAGTTTATAATTATTTATCTTTACACCTATGCTTTACTCTTTAAAACGAAGCACCCATCATATCTCCAATTTCACTGTGTAACATATTGTACCAATGATCCCGTAGTGTCTGATGTATAGGTTAATCTCTTAACAAACTTCTAACCCTGATGGATCACGTTAAATCCATATGCATTATATTCAATTTGAGAAGAAAGTCTCTTTACTAAATGTTAGAAAAGCACTCAAAACTTAATCTCAATGTCAAATTATTAATTTATAAAAGACTACTTCGCCGGTTAGACTTGCATCCAATTATGTGGTATAACTAAACTTACTAAACAATCAAATATTTAAAAAATACACAGTTTTAATGCACAATTCTTCGTTAGGTTAGGAAACCCAAATTGTATGTATCTAACCACACTTTACAAGTGGACTTACATTTAAAGACTGTATCTGAAATAGCTTCAATTATGTATAAACCTTTTCGCTGCCAACTGGTAAATCATTCAAATACCTTAATCTTTCATCTAAACTCAGACACCATATCTGGTAACCGTCCACGAAAACTTAAACGAAAATGGTGTTAACACCTAGATTTCAGTTAACAAAATATAAATTCAAAAGATAAAATGTCATTCCTGTGATAAAGTTCTATCGTGTATGTTTATTCCAGTATATTATTATTCATCATAATATATTTGATTCTACAAAAGATGTAGTAATTTTATATTAAAAAAAAAAAAATAAGACTAAGGTAGATTATGTTTAATATCACTATTATGAACGGACAAACTATATATTATGCTGTATGGCTTACAAATTCAAATTACGTTCTACTCTAACTATTCAATAACTGAATACAGATGTATGAAATATTATCTATGTCAAATATTATACAAAATATGTATAATTGATAATCCTAATAATTATGTTTACAGTGATAGATAGTAACAGTTTACTTGTTAATAGAAATCAGTACAGACATTATATAAATGTATTTAGTATTTACACTGTTCTAAAAAGTAAAAACTGTGTATACAATTTACATACTAACATTTCATTCGATTGGCGTTCCTAACTTAATAAAAATTTAAATTTAGTTTATACATAATCAGTAACATAATAGTCAAATATTTACTTTTAATATTTGTGAAGTTTTTAATAATGTTTTGCTTGCACATATAGTTTAATTATAATATATCTACTTCATTTTACAAACAACAACAATTTTAAATATCACCATTTTCATACTTAAGTCTAATATATTAAATTTAAGTTTAAGTATATTTTGTGTCTTTACAAAATAAAAAAAAAACTAATCCAGTTCGTGTATTTTTGTAAAAATTCCACATGAATCGATGTGAAAAATGAATTAAACAAGAGTGTTGTAATAATATAAGCTAAATAAATCTCCTATAGGATGTTAAATATTTTTCATTAATGAAGAATCTCAATAAAACTAAAAAGTGAGATTTCATAAAAAATACTGAAAGCAAAATAAAATTATTTTAGGAATGACTTATGAAAAATCTAATAGGTTGTAGAAAACCATGATCTCTAAGTAGATGAATAACATTAGAAGCGGGTATTAATTTCTAACTGAAAATGGTTTTACATTAAACATTTCGTGATCGAACAATAATTAAAAGTGGTACTGACATGGGACCACTTAAAAACTTCTATAAAATGTATTGAAAAGTTTTTTTAATTCTTCAATTTTCGTTTTCCTACACAAAAAAAGATAAGCATTCAATATAGCCTGTATAGTGCCAACAAATCGATACTTTTGATCTTAATAACATAGATTTAAAACTAGTAGAATATTTAAATAGCCATCAGTAATAACAATGATGTCGAAGGGTGAAGTAAAAAATCTCAAATCTAGTGTCATGAAATTAATGTTGATCAAACGTAAGCGTATATCTACCATAATTCACTCTTATAAAATCGTATAATTTAATTTAGTACATTTTGTTATTTTACAGAGTAGGTACTAAAATAGACTACTCTGAAGTTACTTTAATTTACTATCACCGATTGTATCTTTTCTCATTCCGAAAACATCTGTTTCAACATTCCCATATCAGTCATAAAAACTCCTTGATACAGTTTCTAATTGAAAGTATTATATATTTATATTACAACCCTCCGTCTTAAGCAATTTACTTTTATTATTTGTTTGTGCTTCGTAATATTACACACATAGGTGACAAGTCCTCACCATACGTTATTCAAACGTTATACTCCATTATAAAAACAGAAAATGTGAAACACTAAATGTGAAAATATATTTCAAAGAGTTTAATGGACAAAGACTGTCAGAGTCCTAGAAAAAAAAAAGAAAGCCAAAAATCTATGACAAACATTAACTGTAAACCACAATAAGTTTAAGTTATAAGCGGGTACATAATATAACGGAAATATACAGGTAGGTACATAATAACTAATAACTCTTGAACAAAAATATAGATAGGGAGATTTCAAGATTTTTATGAAAAATTAAAATACTAGTTAAAAGTTACACTTGTAATTAGTATTAGTTTGAGTATTTTTATAAGAAAAATTTTCTTATGAAAATATTATTCATTTTTGATATATATTGAATTAAGTGTTGAGTGTAATTAGGTAGTAGAAGTACCTACCTACTTGACATTAAGTTTAACCTAATAACCTATGTTTATAATATTTGAAGCAAAATAATAATATTAAATAACGTAAATTGTAAGTCATCCCAAACACTGTAAACAGTGTAATAAAGGTAGTAAGGACATAATGTATGCTAATTTTTTTTTTTGTTATTAGGTTATACTTTATTATGTTGGCTAAGACCTTTGTAATTGAAGCTCTGTCCATAAGATATTAAACAACAATAATAATATTACGAATAATGTATTGTAGTCTACCGATTCTAATGAGAGTGAGTTTATAATATAATCAAAATAATGATGCATCGGTTTCTAACTGCTATAAATGTAAAAAAAAAAACTGTTTGTTCTGCTGCTTAAAAAGAGTTCAGAGTATAAAACACCTTTATTATAGCCGATTTCAATTAATATTTTAATTAATTTTTTTTTAACTTTGAAGAAATTATGATAATGCTTACTAAAAACACATTTTGAATCAATATATTACAGTCACATTATTGAGAAATTGATAGGAAAGAAAATTAGATAAATATGAGTGGTTGCTGAATGTTCCGTGTGGGGAGCTTGACGAGTGCGCATTGGTAATTTTATACTGTTCCGCCCCGCTTGTCCAATATCAACGAGCAGCATTTGGAATTTGTAGACAGTATTACACGGACTCGCTGCCGAGCGGCGTCTGTTGTAATATATTAACTATATTCCTTAGATCGAGCAGTTTGTAAAAGTTCGTAAGTCGTAAGTTGCTACACACATTACGAGTGTTTTGAATTCTTATTAGTGTGCATCGTTATTACTATCGTCAAAATCTACCCACATGGTTCAATTTAAATTACAAAAATTGTAAGTAAAAATTAAAATTACAAAATAATTTTACAAAATAAATCAACTAATTATAACATTATAGGTAGGTGTAGGTATTATTTAAAAACACGATTCTGTTGAAAAGAAATTGTTTGTTTTTAAAATATTAAATAAAATTGTCATTATAATATACGGTATAAGTACTTCTTTTGATAAATAAATGTACTACCTATGTGTAAGAAACTGCAATAAATAATATCTAAGCTCCTTAAAATGTCAACAATTTATTTATAAAACAGTTGTTTAAAATACATCATTCTTAAAAATAACAGCCTTTTTTTATATTTTTAAGAAACTAAATACTATTTTATAAGTTTGATAGTTTATACTTACTTGATTACCAGAATTAAACACATTGAAACGAGTGTGTATGTAACTTAATGGATAAAAATGGTCGGCGTATATTTTTTATAACAATAATATGTTGAATATTTGACTTTGTATAGTCAAATACTCAAATGAAATATTGTCCAACCTGTTAAAAATGTTTGTAATATATAAATACAATAACACTATAAGTACAAATTCAATAAAAACGTCTGTACAACCCGAACCTTTGAGGGTTTTAACAATCGAACAAAATGTTACTAAAAAATGAAAATATTATATCATTACAATCTATACATTACAATAAGTTAAACCTAATTAAAAATCGTTAGTCCATTTAATTTACTGGACGATTGTACTAGTTGATAGATCCATCATATTGATGTATTTTATTTGAACATAATTTCAGTAGACAAAAAAGTAAATATGGAATCCAGAGTTAAAAATGTCTATTATAGAAGGCTTGTAATTTGTGAATTATAAGTGAAAGAAAGGTTTGTAATATTTTACTTGTTGTTTCAATTATTTATGAATTGATAATCACATTGAAAGGTACATATAATATGGTTGTGCAATTTATTTAAAAAGGTTTTGTTGTGGATTATTTATAGATCTGAATTAGTTAAGTTTTCGTAATTTTCACAAAATTATGAAAATCGGTAATTTTTGTAATTGAAAATTACAATGTAGAGGTATTATGTGTATGGTATATACGACCTGGTAAATTACTATTAAGAGTGTTACCCGCAAAGATCCATTATTATGTATTAAAATAATTATTTTCATCAAACTAAAACCATTTTGCACAATTAACTTAATTAGGTACCTAAGCATATGAATATTATGTTTTCAATAAGAAACTTCTTAACGAAAAATTAAAAATAAAGGTATTGTAATTCTGTTTAAGTATGTAGGAATATAACAAAAGGACTTTAGTTTTAGTTAGGTACCGAGTTCTGCTAAATCATAATCAAATACTTACTGGTGCTACAATATTATATAATACGTTATTACTTATTAGTAATAGTATATGAAATAATCAACATTAATATTTACTTAGTTACATAGATAATAGTACAATAATATAAATTGTTAAAACACACTTAACAGTAGTACAGTTTGTAAATTTACACTCTTTAATTAAAACTGTTCAATATTCTTGCGACAAATTTTATTTTGTTATACTCTAATTAAATAAAAAGTATTAAAACTTCCCCAATTATACAATTTACGGTTTCGAGTATCATTCCTACAATAGTTTGTTTTATAAGCCTATTTAGGTAAGACTGAGATCTGAGAAATGTAGAATTTCATTTGGTTGGTTCAGAATTTCTATGAAAACATGTAGAGAGAAATGCAGCTTAATTAGTAGATATAATTTTACGATTATTTGACTACAATTAAGTCTCTTGAGAACATTTAAATTCATCATCACTAAAACGTAATGCCCAGGAGAGTTTATTGAGATGGGTCATCAGTATTCAACTAAAGGGGTAGGTAATTAATAGAAGGTATGTAGGAAAAATATTCTCCGATAAAAAAAACTTAAAATAATTTCAATCATTGACAATTTGAAAATATATGCCATTACTCACCAATTATTAAACCAACAAGACAAATATGATTTCTTTTTTTGTTATTAATATTCAATTATTTCATATAACTTTTAATTTAAATAAAAAGTTAATACAATAATTGTATGAATGCTGATTTAAAATTGTAATGTTAATTCTTTCTATTTCTTTAGTTTTAATAATTTATTCTATAAACTTATTTAAAGTTTAATACGTGGTAATCAAAAAACAAAAATCCAGACAGGATACAAAGACGATTCTAATTTAATCAAATACTGGCCCCGAAAAGAGCTTGGTTAGTACAATATGTTTATTGGAATATTTAACAATTTTAAACTAGTCACCAACACAACAAATGATTAAAGATTCTTTAAGAGTGTTTAAAATAGTAACACATTTATTAGTAATATTAAATTTATGCTCTAATAAGTAACTTATACCAATTAAGTAGTAGTTACGAATACAATTAAAATAAATTTCGATATATTATTATCGAATTTATTTAAACTACTGCTACGCAAGCTCACAAAATCTTAAACTAAAAAAATTTACTTAATAATTTAAAAAGAACTAAAAATACTAAATTACATTTATTAAATTATTATAGTTTGCCTATACGTATTAACCCATTGTGTCACATATTGAGAAATAAAAATTGTTTACAATTTTCTCTATGGTTCATATAATACTAATAAAAAAATTTAATTACAGAAATATCAAATTTCTAGGAGTATTATTTTTCAAACTAATTCAAAATACCTGAAATCAATTTTAGTTAAATCAGATGTGCTATGTATTTTTAATTTTTTTAAAAACATTTTAGACTAAAATAAATTAAAGTCCTGTGAATTTTGTGCCGATTAATTTAATTATTTAAATTCGATTATTATTATTTTTAATTCACTCATGTATGTCTTTTTCTTAAAACAATACATTTTTATAACCTACAAATTTAAAAATGCTGTAAATGTAATATGACTTAGTCCCTTTATAGGTAATGGCCATATTGGAAAGTGCTTTTTCACTATAAAAAAAACAGATCTTAGTATTTTTAATTAATGTTCTTAAATGTATAAATTATTTTATGGTCGCCACGTATAAATGTGCCTAAATAAACAGAAAACCACTCAATCGTGCCCTGTTTTTCAATAAGTAGAATGTAGATTTATGTACAACTGTCAAAGCCAATAACACCTAAAAATCGAAATCTGGAATCCTATGTTTAAAAACAATAAAATCCATTCCCCTATTTGACATAAGGTTATTTTTAAAGTATTTTTTTCTGCAAATGATTGTTGATTTTTCTCTTTAAAAAGGTGTTATTTTATTTTTGCCTAATGGACATTTCTCTGAACAAAACACATAGGTACTTTAGGACAAACGCCAAAGCATACAATAATATTTTGTAAGAATTAAGTATTCTTACATTCTGTTTACGAGTTTACGACCAACAATGACTTTGTCGTATGTTATTTTTAAAATAAAGAATTCTCGTCAAACGCTTTTAAAATGTCAGCATTCCATCTTAAGTAACATAAGTACATTTTATTTCATTGGTGGTGTTATTAAAGTGTCTATCTTAAATCTTTATATCTTAAAGATTCATTAGGGGTTTCTACGGAATCCTTCAAATCAGAAAGATAGTTCATCCGATCTTACAAAAAAAAAAAAAAAAATGAATGAACTGATTTTATCTCATTTATTTTTTTTTCTTCGATACAGTAGTAAAACCCTAATGATTGTAAAAAGAATAAAATAAAGAGGAAAAATACGTCTGAAAAAATAAACGTTTAATACTAAAATCGTAGTACCTACAATAATTTTATAAATTATATTTTCATGGTAATTATATTAATGCCATAAATGAATAAGTATATCTGTATACAAAAAAAAAAATGAAATGAATGTTCTTATGAACCAATTATTTTTAATATTATATGTAAAAACCTGCTCAAGCTGTCGGTGTAAGTTTGTTATTTTAATTTCATAGATCCACCTTTGTAATATTTGTTTTTATAGTATAATAATATAGTGAATATACCTAAAATAGACGTACCTCTTTAAGAACATTTGTCTTGTATGTGTTAGAGACAACATATTGTAAGCGATTGGATTTCAATAAATCGCGAAGAGAACGTCAACAAAACTATGGTCATAAACAAAATCAATAGTTTCAATTTGTCTTCATCGATTTAATAATATTATAATTAATGCTTTATTGGCCATTTCGATATAATTTTGTATTCATTAAAATATTTCAGATCTGAATAAAAAACTAATTGTCTTATGAGTTATAATTAACTCTATACTTCACGTATTTCAAGTCATCGAACCATGTTTTATAATATGGTTACGTTAGCTGACGTGTAGTCAAATTTTTCATGCAATTAATAGGAGCACAACTATTAAGTAAATTTTACATAATTTAAAGTTATTGTCAAGACAAATTATAAATAGCAGTGTTATTTCTTTAACTAGTTCAAATTTTTCAGAAATATTCTGACGATTTTGTAATCACAGAAACTATAAATTATTTGTACTATTTATTGGTTTATATAATAAGTAATTTCCTGATTTTTAAATTACACTGTTATGCATATAAGAAACCAATAAAGACAATGATAATGTATGCAATGTAGTGAATTCAAGCTGAGAAAAAACAAGCTAATTCCACAAAAAAAAAAATTGATGATATTATGAATATTTAAATTGCATTTACTAAATCTATTTTAATTTGACAAACCTGCAAGTGTAACTATAATATTATATACTTTAACCATTTTAAAATTAAAAAATTTAATATTATAATCAAAACACAAATGCAAAATCTATTCTTATAACTGCTAACTGCAAATTGTTTCCTATAACCGAAATGTTTGTTCCATTAATGTAGAACATTACGGTACCATAATGCACGTCACATAATGTAGTCCTGGGAGAAGTTATACCTATAATTAGTCATTTGCCATTATAATATAATATAAATCATTGTGAATTGATGATCACTGATTAGAGATCAATAACGATTTAAAAATCATTGAGTTCGAAATTGCTATTAGAATAAATTAATAAAGTTGGTAGTAAGGAAAAGTACACTGTATTTAAATTAAATTATTACCTATTGGTTATACTGATCCTAAAACAAGTTTACTCAGAGGTTAGATCTTAAAGTATTTTGTAAATAAAATTTCTAATGTAAGTACCTACCATGAAGAATAAAGATATCTTTATTCTTCATGGTACCTACTTAATTATTTCTGAAATAAAGTTGTTTATTATATTATTATAATTGGTAGATAGATTTTCTAATGTTTATAATTTAATATGTTTTTACATTAATTTGTAAATTATTAATCATTGTTATATATTCCCATGATATATATCGTCATCTATTTTCATACGTTGAAAGATTAAGATATTGTTGATTACAAATATTTATTTATTAATGTATCAGGCAATAATATTATTTCAAAAAAATATTCATCAAAAAATAAAGTTCCCTGAATAATTCAAATGAATAAGAGTAGGTATGAGTGTACGTACTCTATAATTTTTTTTTTACCTTGATTAAACGTAAACAGTTTTAATTGGAAAGCTATAGGTATATAATTTTTAAATTAAATACTAAATAACCAAGGTGCCTACTATATTTTTATTTATTCAATATGAATTTGGCTATAATATTATGACACACTATTTTGTAAAAATGAAAATAAATAAAATCGTTCATTATTGACAGTGTGAGGCAAAAGTTAAATCCACCCGTTATCGATTTTTGTACTGAGGTATATATAAAGGTTTGTTATTTTTACACAGTATAACTAATAAGCAAGTGGCCGTAAAATTAAATTACTAACCACGTTCATATTATATATAAGTAACCCACCATCGTAACTTGATGAATTAATATTATCATGACCATGTAATACATCAAATTCCAAACACTTTTAATTTGACAGATCTCTCTAAGTTCAGGCATTTTATTATTTTTTAAAATAATATTCAACATTAATTCTTATTATTAATCAAAAAATAATTTAAATACACAAATAATTAGTTAAATTAAACAATATTATTTATGTAAGTATTTCTGAACAGTTTTTGGCAACAGTTTTAATTATCATCTTAATCCTATACATTAACTAAATATTAGCTTTGTACTTTTGTGTAAGAAATTAGGAAAACAAATTAAACATTATATAATAATATGTTAAGCTCATTGAGTACATTTTCAAGTAGTAGAAGTAAGTACCTATCTAAGTATAGAGATAAATAAACTGATTTTTATTTAAGTTTTCCATGTTCATCTGAGTCGAGAAAGATGTTTTACGGAAAGATTAATACAATAAAATACCTATCTACTGAGATATTTATTTTAATCATAATAAATATAGGTAATTTTTCTTTGATATTTCTACAGTGCACGTCCACCAGTGCTTATATTTAGGATATGTTTTTATGAAAATATCATGTGAACTTATTCAGCATTCATTTAATAATTAAGTTTACTAAGAAAAATAATCCAATAATAATAATTGTATATTTGGAATGCCTTTATTTAATTTAAATGGTGATTTTGAAATTTAACACCTCGTAATTGAACAATCCTATACCTACCTCAAAGATAATTTATTAAGTTATTCATCTAGGGATACACGAAGTTATAAATATATAATTTAATTTAATATTTCCTAGTTTTAAATTCGTAATTTTAATGGCGATACTCGGTGTTTATAGTTTATTATATTATCATAATTTAGGTATCTCGAGACCACTTGTACATAATAATGGGGATTGAACTTTTCAATCGACAAAAGCTTTATAATGTAGGTATAGGGCATGTTTGCAGTCTAATTTTATAATTTTATAAATTATATTCTGTATAGACTACCTAAAAATAAATTATTACTTATTTATTAGAGAAAAATACAACCAAATTTATATATTATTTATATATAATTTATGATACACATTTAAATAAAGTTTAAAAAATATGAATTTACACAATTAGCAACCCACAAAAACTTTAAATACTAATAAAAATGGTAAAATTATAGCTTCAATCGGCTGAACTAAAAAAATACATACACATTTTAATAAAACAATTATAAATTATTAAGTTAATTTTTCCATTGTTCATTGAAATGAATTAAATATTGAAAGCAAAATACTACTTTAAAAAAAATCGACTTTATATTATAGATATTACAATTCATAATAGTATTTATATTTTTTAAGTATAATCAGTTTATTTTTTAGAAAAAGTATTTAAAAAGTTTGTAAGCAAAATATATTTCTCTTGTGTATAACCGCTTGAAGCATGTCAAAATCCCCAAATTCTAGTAAAACTTCACTTGCAGGGTCGTTTAAAAAAAACGACGAAATTATTTTTAAAAAGCCCCCTGACAAGGTTTACTCTATCCAGATGCACACCTAAATCTTAAATTATCAATTACTTTTAACTGTTTACCAATGAATTATGAATTATGATGGATAGTATTTTAAAGAAGAACTTTTTTAAATTTCTTATTAAAATTGAAAAAAAACCTTTAAGACCAATACATTTCCTGTATACCTATACATTACTTTAATATTAAAAGTGTTTATACCAAAAAAAGTTTATTTATATTTTTGAACTTTTTAAAATGTATATCTTAAAAAAAAAACACTTACAGTGAGTACTTAAAATTATACAAAATAAAGGATAATGGAAAGTAAAAAACAAAAACAAACCATGAAATGTGCAAACAGACAACTAATGTAAAAAAAAGTAATGTGTTATTATAGTGAAAACTCTTCAAATAGGAAAAGTTCAGCGATTGATTTAATTAAGGAGATGTCAGAAAAATGGAAGATTCACATAAAAAATAAAAAAGCGACGGGGAAATAAAAGTGGTTTCGTTTTAAAATAAATACTATGGACAATAAAAATAGAATCAAATTTAGTGTTTGTCGTCATGCTGGAGAGAAAGATTTTGTGTTTTAATATGGATACTGCTTAAACTACATACACCGTCCTCTTACTGAATAAAACGAAAATTAGAATAGTTGATCAAGAATGGTTGTAAGTTGTTGGGACAAAACTTAGAGTTAGGTTTCAGAGAAACTCCAAAAAGATCGATTCTACGAAAAGGTGAATAGGATAATTATTAATAATATAACCAATTATAACTTTGTGCTTGTGCACTATTTACGAATCAGTACAACGACAACGATGAAACAAAATGTATCGTAACATTACATTTGGATAGTAGGTACTTTTAAACTGCCATAATTTGATAATTTGATGAATGCTCGTCTAATTAACTTATTGTATGAACAAACCCAGAATAAGTATATTAAACAGTCAAAATACTTTAAGACATATCTGCATGTTTCACTAAAAATTGTATTCGTAAAATATTTTCCACATGGCCACCTAACCACAATAGCAACATAATAAATATCTTCACTTTTATATTTTACCCGAATATTGTCCGCTTTTCAGTCAATTTTTTCGATTTTTGATTGAAATTATCAGTTACAGAATGATACTGTATGACAGAAGTTAGAAATTGAAATGTACAATGTTCAGACTAGTAATTCTGACTGCCCCACTATGGTAATTTAGAATCTAGTATGCATATTCCATACCTACTGATTACTATTATAATTACTATAATACTATGAAACCAATACAACGTCAATTGATCTAATCGTTTCAACGCTCTTCGAATTAAAATCAAATTCTAATATACATAACACAGAACTTAGTTACTGTACTCGTGTTCAAATCATTAACCAAAATATTATTAGTTATTTTACATTTATACACTATCCACATGGCTACATATTATAATGTATATTATAGTTATAGTTATATATATATACATATGCTTATTATATTCATGGCGGTCGTCATGATTTAGTTGTCATGGTTATTTATACCGCTGAGAATTGTATAATATATATTAAAAAAAATATTATAAAACTAATGTTTGACCGTGGATTTATCATAGAGTAATACTCTGTGGGATTTGTACAAAATCTTCCAAAACAGAGTGATAAAGAACGATTATAATTGTACCTATCTTGAACCAGGAATTTCTTATTTTCCCAATATGGTTTTACTTCATTTTTTCATATTTCATACAATGGTATTCCATTTTTTTACTATAAAAATATTTTTACAGTTTCAAGTATAAAAAAAAAAGTGTAATGCTCATATTACACATTATATAAAGCTTTATATCCCAGGGGTGGCTAACATGAATATGTTCGCGAGCAATACGGATAAATGCAATGATAGCAAGGGCCTAGATGTTTATAAATAATTTTTAACATTTTTATAATTTGATCTGAATAATAAAGATAGCTAATAGCCGATAAACATATCAAATCACGTATTAGAATTAACTAATAAATCTCTGCCAAAAAAACATTACAGTTTGTAATAATAATAAGTAAATTTTGGTTTTTGTCAATAAAACGCGAGTCGCTAGTTGACCACATTTATCCTATAAAATTTGAGATACAAAATAATTTGTGTAGGTACCCATATCATTTAACTATTTAATTTTTGATTTAACGCAAATGTTGGTATCTATTCTTAAAACTAATTTCATATACATTTAAAACTAAAATAGCAATAACAAAAACAATTTATTTATTAATTAAAATCAAAATTATTCGACTTAATACCTCATATTAAAAAAGTTGTGTCCTACATTAATGATTTACTGTTATAACTTTTTTAAACCTTGTAAACAAAGCAGTTAATTATACTACACACACAATTTTGTGGGAAAGAAAACCCGTGGTTTCTATTACCTCACCATAAAATAGTAAAAATGTTTAATGAATCATTTTGGAAAGTAATTATAATAACAATAATTCAAATTATAAAAGCAAACAGTTATTATAAGTATAAATTATCATAAAGAATTTAATTAAGTATAATATTGGTATATTTTTAGTCACATTAAATTATATTTATGAAGCATACACAAGTACATGACTCGTCAAACAAAATACCATAAGATATAATTTTTGAATAATATTTAAATTTAAAACTTAATAAATGTCATTAGAATAATTAATATTAATATAGAAAAAAATAATCAATTATGAATTTCTTTAATACAATCTTAAATTTGAAACAATTAATTAATACCTATCTTTAACTAATCAGTAATTGAGTTTAATCTTAAAATTGTTCATATACAAAGACTTTAATAGGGATTTCATAAATATAATCATATTAAAACATATTCAATTAAGTAATATTATTTTGAGTTATGCAGGATAGGTAAGAAATATTTAATATTAAGAAGATGTCAGAAAACTTTAATTGTTTTTTTCTGAAGTAATCGCAACATAGCAAATTTCGTTCAGCAGAACCAATTTTTTATTTTATATTTTATATTATAATAGATACATTTAAATAGTATCATACCTAATGGTAATATTACCTCAGAATATTGTTCTGTGATATACTATCTAAGGGTATTTTATAGTGTTTTATTAATATTTTAATTTTAAATTGAGCTGCAACTATAAGTTTGTAAAATATTACAATTTTAAAATACTTACAACTCGTTACACAATTTACCTAAATATCAATACGAATGCTTTAGAGTTAAGAGAATATCCTTACCACAATACTATCAAGTTTGATACCTAGTAGGTCAATTCACTCTAATATTAAAGCTTACAATACAAGATTAGTTTTACTCAATACAAATTGTCTATGTTGCTCAATAATAGTGCTTTGTCCTTCTCTTAAATATATTTATTCATACAATGTATAGATCTTTAGCCTAACAAAAAAATAAAAATTTATTTCTAATTAAATTAATGGTTTTTATTGTAGTAATATATATTATACTATTCTAAAAATAAAAATAAATTAAAAACGTATGTTATGTATACTGTATAGTACCTATATTTAGTTTTTTCATCCATCTAATATGCATATTCTATAACAACAACAAAATCACTTTATAAGCAGTAAAATAAATCAAAAGTTAGGGAAGATTATAAAACTATTATAAATTATGTATAAATAAAACTATTTAATTGCATTTTTTATTTAATATTAACTAATATGTGATTGTGAAGTACTAACTCGATAAAAAAATAATAATGGCAGTGCATAAATTTCATTTTTTTTTTTCATTTTATTCACCATTACTCATTAGTAATCCCTCAGCAACACTCTTACTGCAGCTTGATAATTCTATATTCATATTTTCCAATTAAAAACGCCTACACAAATGATTATCCAATATTCAATTCCATATCAATGATACCTTAGGAACAAATTTAATTAATACATTAATTTAGTTAACTTATAATAGATATCCTTTACCGAAAATGTTTTCTTTGATAATTTATTTTTAATTAATTACTAACTGAGGTTTTGAATATAAATACATTTTAGTACTATACTAAGGACTTTTGGTAACTACAAAGAGACATGCAATATAGTAGGTATATTATTTATGTGTAAAATGTATATTATGAACTATGAAGTACAAAATGGAATGTAAAAAAATAATGAATATAAATATAAATCAATCGTATACACAACCATGTCATATTAAATATTAACAAATTGTATACATTAAATCTTCTAATCTGCATACATTTTTTAAATATTTTATAAATTAGCTTAAAAACTTGACATCTCAAATAAACTGATAGATGTGTAGTTTTATGTAGTTTTAGGACTTAGGAGGGAATACAGTTATGATTGTTAAGATTTTACCCAATTTTAAATAAAGTTGAAACTAATATTTTCAAAAATATATCTTTTCGATGAGGATTTAATTTTTTAAAATTTTATTTATACTTATAATCACCATATAATATATGATATTGGAGGTTAATAAAGCCTTTGTGACTTGAATAAGAAGTACCACACCAACGACAATTTTTGGGAAATTCATAATTTAGATTAATATTTAATTCTCAATAAAAATATCGATAAAAAGTACATATTTGCCAATAACTAAGCACCATTAATTATTTGGTGTTGTAATGACTACAAAGATACAAAATGAACGAACATTCATGCATTTTTTTAAATCTAGGTTCAATAGTCCGATTATAAATTCAACAAAAATGCTGGTTTATTAAAAAAATAACATAACAGCATAAAATTTATATATTATTAGTGCAGATTAATAGTTGACCTTTGAGCACAAACAAACTAAGTCTGGAAATTATAATTATATGATTTATTAAATATAATTGAATTTGTAGTTTCCAGTTTATATAGTAAATTATTATAATCAATAATACAAAGTAGAATTAAAGAATTGTGACAAAAAAATGTTAAATACATGCGAAATTGTAGGTTGTGATTATAACAATGAAAACAATAAAAAAAAAAACTAACAACAATCAAAATGGTATTATAGCAGCCCCAGAGTGGAAAAACTTTTGGTGTTTTATTACTTGAAGCTTTAAAACGTTGTTTTTTTTATCATAGAAAATCGGTAATTCCAATAACAAAAAGGAACACTGCCAAGTTCCACAATAATCTTAAACAAACGGAAATCGTATACAAATTTAAAACAAATGGGCTTTGATTATAAAAAGGTTAAAAGTATTAATCGTACAACAAAACCATTGCAATGGAAATACCTAACTGTAATGGATCTAAACGAGGAATTATAAATACAGTAATATTTCGTAAATACGTGGAATGCCAGTTGGCTCTTTCATAAGTACCTACCTGCATGTTATACAGAGAAATTTAATAATTAATGTTTGATATTGATCTGTTATTTAATAAAAAAGGTGAACTACACTTATTGACATTTAGCTTCATACTAAATATGTATTTACGAGATTAATTATATAATTTTTGTTTATTTAATGTTTTTGAAATGTTAGTGAAGAAAAATTATAATTTAAAATTTATAACTATAATTTCATAATATGAAATAAATTAATTATTCTTCATGAATTCATGAATATAATATGTCTTATGAGCTTAAGCATAAAGCAAGAATTGTATTATTTTGTCACAAGTGTTTTATTTTTATCACTTATCGTGAGTTAAATAAAAACTTTTTTTTTGCTTAGATGATTTGCTTCTTCTCACATGTTTTACTCATTTTATAATATATAATGCAATTTTATATTTTTAAAATGATACGAAATGTCAAAGATCCACTATAGAAAACGTCAGTTATATCTGTACCACTGTGGCAAAAGCTGATATGTACAAAAAATTTGGTTTGGAATAGGTATGATAGCTGAAAAATAAGGTCAAAATTGTATCGTGTCAAAATATGTTGATGTAGCACTATTGTTATATAATATATATATATATAAGCGAAAACTAAAATGCTAACTGCGTAACTGGAGAAAAAAAATTATCACTTAGGTATCTGCATATAATGCGATAATAATTATCATTTACCACTCAGAAAATGAGCAGTGCATTATTAGACTTCCTATTTTTTTTCAACTACTTAATATTACAGTGAGAATTAACAGTTCAGTTGTTAATGTACCTAAATATTAAACAGTTCATATTTTGCATCTTCTAAACTGAAAATATCACAATAAATTCAAACCAATTTTTGTTTTAAAAAAATTAAAATAAAATAAATTACTTGTTGTTCGAAACGAATATAGACGGGTAATCGATAAACACAATAATGTGATTGATCATATAGGTAATATTATTTGGCTAAAATTTATATATACGTAAAACGCAATGCTTCTTTTGTTGACCAATATAATACTCTGTATTGAGGTGAGTTATGACCTTCTGAGTCAATATTTAAGTCCTTTGAGAAAATGTACTTGTATTGTTGGCATAATAATATAGTCGTTATAATGCAATATTAAATTTATGATACTAACCACTATATGCATATTATACTGACACGATATATTTCAAGGTTGGTGTGGAATATAGATAGACAGAAGCTCATTTTTCAAAAACCTAATACAATTAACAACATTATTCAGACGCAAGCATTACTTTTATCACCTGGCATTTAAGTATTTAATCCAGATAATAAATACGGAGTATTAAATAGTTCTATAAATTGTATGTGAAAATGTCAAATATTTTTATATTTAGCCAAACTATGATTAGTTATAGCCGTTACGGTCAGTAACCCAACAGGTTACTGTTTTGGAACTAAATTGTGGCAAATAATTTTTGTTTCCTAAACTTAGTTAATTTTATATATTATAGGAGCCTATAGTATAATATACAACAGGTCTAGTTTTAACTACGTCGTCCAATGTTTTTGTAAGCCCACGCCAAAATTACTTATTGTTTTTAACTAAATAGATTTTAAGGTATCATAATTTTATTATATGTATTTGTATTTAGAAAAAAAAATACTAGTACACATAAAAAAGATTAATATGAAAATTACTGATCTGGAAAAAATCTACAGTGGCTCTCTTTATTTCATCTAATTATATAAATAAGAAAATGTGCATCTGACTATGATCAAAGATCAAAAACACATAGGTATACTAATCTATACAAATATATCTGGATACATCAAGTTATTTTCTGTGACTAGCCTGAACAACCCGACTGGAGCAGTTTTTTTTTTTGCTGCAAGTCCCATATAGTATATACACTATAAAGATGTACCTCGGTTTGAGTATATCCCAGTTTTAGTGTAGGTATCTCAGTTCACATACAAATCGACGTCAGTGTATCTAGTTTTGTGAAACAATTTTACCTGGATGGTAATGGATAGATTGCTTGTGGCAACTGCAAGTCGAGGTTTGGATTCAGCACTTGGAATATTTTTAACGTGCTTTAAACTACTCATCCTCAAAACTTCTTTGATATCTCTAAGAACAATCTCTGAGATTTTCATCAAAATAAATCAAATACTTCATGAGTATATAAGCTACAAACATACATTTAGTCTTAAGATATAGTTTTTTTAGTCAAGTCTGTGGAAACACGACGATTCGATGCAAGATTTTGCCTCATCTACCCAAGTAACCAATGGCAACCATTTATAAACAAAATAATTTCAATTTCCACAGTGAATTTCAAAATCTATGTCGAGGGCCTCTTTAAAATGCGAATTTAAAAAAATTCTTTCTTAGTGGGTTTTTGCATCATAAAACGAAACTACAGGCAACATTTCATACTCATAGCTTCTGCGGTTCCGGCTAGTCTAAGATGAATCTGTCAGTCAGTCAAGATAAGTTCTTACGTATATATAGATTATTTCTAATTTTAATGCATTTATTATTGCTTTCAATGTTATTATGTTTAGGGTACCATCAGTATCATTCAATTTAAATTTTATTTTTCCCTATTTTAAAAAATATATTTGAGTAGAAATAGATATTTTTATTTTATTTTTATTTTATCGATGAGGTAAACAATACAATACCTACTTTATGTACATATTATCATTGATTTTTGGTAGGTATAGATACTAATTGTTATTCCTTTGTTTGTGTATTTTTGGGGACGGAGGTAATCATAATTTTTTTGTCTATTTATTCAGCAACTAAATACAATTGAATGAAACACGCAAATACGTAGGTATCTATTATATGCACATGTATATACAAACACACGAGTACACATAGTTGGAAATAGGTTTATGTTATAACCTTTCTCCGTAAAATATGTTACCCTGGTTATATATTTTATATGTATTGATTAAATTATTATTTACCATATGGGGGTAATTATTGTGAGTATATTTATCATTTATGTATGTTACCACCTTACTTTTAATATATTACAATCAATGGTATATTTTTTTTTCTGATCACGAAATAAGCTACGCTTAGGTACTAAACGTTTTTATTGATCAATTATAATAATGATAATAGAATAATAAATACGCAATAACTTATTACCTAAGGAGTTGTTTGTATGTATTTGAATCAAAACATCTATCGAATTATCTTTATCTTAATACAATTGAATTATATTATCATCATCTTATCTAATATCTAGATAATTCTAACATATAGATTTGGATTCTGAGAGCAGAGCGATGAACGTATTTTTGTTGTATCATAAAACAGTTCCGATAAGACTTGATATTCAGTATTTTAGAGCGTACCCTTGGGGAAATAGACTCAAACGTGAATCTCCAGAATTCTATTGATCATCAAATAAAAACTATTTTACAATTTAAATTTTTAGTTATTATATTATTATATGCAAATTTTTACTTATAAAGTTACTTAAAATATAAGATGCATACCTAATATTATTGAAGTTGAAGTTTGAAATTATAGGGTATTTCTTTTAAAAAGTCTACTTTGTTTATTTTACCATAGACGTCACAATTTTTTATAATTCATTTTGAGTGGTATTTTAAGATACTTCCGTCGAACGCCTATTGCATTTCCACCGGTTAGAATATGTTCTTTCTGTAACCGTATAGACTTTTCTTCTGTTTTAATCAAATCCTTGCATACCCATATACCTATAGTTGGATAAAATGTGTCATTTAAAGTCGAAAGTAAAAATAAAACTATTACCCAATCCTACGTCAAGGTTATGTATGGTATAAATTCTATAAAGTATATACTATAATTTTAGATGACGATGACGATTGTATACTTTTTTTTTAACTTATTGAAGTTATCACCAAGTTATCCCTTGTTAGAAAAGTTTGCATGTCACGAGTTCACCCAAATAAAGTGAAATCTTTTTCGAAAAATCAAATTCATAACTAAAATAAACAAGGTATTTGATTGAAATTGAAATACCGATAAACTGATAAACGATAATTATAAGGCATTCATCGTATAATGAATAATGACAAAAATAATTAATATTATCATTACTTCATCTTATTATAGGACCCACACAAACTTTGCAGGTTAAGTTACTTTGATTAAATGAAAATGGACCAAATCTAACGCTCCCATGGCAACGTCTGTCTTGTTTTATTTTGTGACACCAGAAATCTATCGTTTTTTTTCAAGTCTGTCCTCCATAAAGAAGTTTAAGTTCAACCATAACTATTTTTGTAGCCATTGCTGTATTTCAGTGTTTAATATCATAGTATTTTGAGTTTTACAGTTAGAAAACAGTTTGATAATTCAGTTTGTCAATTAGTGTGTGGACAGTATTTCAAAGTTTAATTTTTTCAAAACGCTGTTATTTGAATCGATCAAAAATTATAAATAATATTAATACACAATTTTTGTACAGAAAAATTACTCACAAAAAAATATGGGTTATAATTTTTAGTTTTATAAATATTTTGAAATTGTTTGTGTAATATACACAGTATTATTAAAAAAAACTTAGGAACTAAAACTTTTGTTTTCGACCAATTCACCATATAACTACCATCAAAGTCAGGTGTACTGGCAAAGGTATCTGATTGTAGGTCGTTAGGAGACCGAAGCACTCGAGTAAAATTTTTGAAGAGTGCAGGAGCAGTGTTTTATTTTTTTCCTACATAAAAAAGTATGTGGAGATATTATTAAGCGTTTTTTTATGGTAGAGCATCTAACTGTTTGTTTATTCAACTTGTACACGTTTCTGTTACTTATTCCTACTTATTATTTGCACGTTGATTTACGACATATAAAAATAGTCGTCGATCTTGGCGGTGGAACTCAGAGACTTTATCTTTCTTTCATAAATGTAATATATTATTTATTTATGTATATAATTAGTAGCTTATACATCTTAAAATTCACAAATTTCAAATACAAAACAATTGTTAATATGGTTGACAAATATTGTCTATGTAAGGTTGTCTATGGTTTATTGGGTACTAAAATAAATTATTTATTTTAGTGCCCAATAAAAAAAATTAAATAAAAAATGAAATCATAATTATTATGATTTTATTATACAAAGGTGACCCCTCCTCTTCTCAACAAATTTCAAACTTCTAAAATTCGTATAGAGTAATATTATGCTTGTACATTTTTTTTAGAATTAATATCATAGACATTTAAAACTATAGAGACCTAAAATAATCACGCATTAACTTATAAACTATGCAAATGGAATATACTATGTTTACTTATTGATAGACAGCAAATTTGAGTAGAAAATATATTTCTAGTTATTGAACAACGGGTTCGGTTCCCTGTTATTATTACTGTCCAAGATCCTTCATCTCCATTTGCTTGTATAATTTAATGGTTTGAGTACCAAAACCAAACTACTGCTACCTAACGAATATACCTACTTAAATATTTCATATATTGAGAAATATGAATAATTGATATCGAGATAAATGATTTTAAATCAACTTTGGAACTCTGGTTATTAACTATTCCCCCCCCCCTCCTCCCATTCATAGTATAGAGTTTTTTTTATAAGAGTTTCAATTTTAAATAGTATGTACTTACTGATATTTTAATGCTTCAAGCACACAACAACAATGATAAATTTAAATTTCACAACACAATAACATCATTATTGAAGCCACCTTCCTAACTGGATACGAAAATGTACTGCGATTTTTTTCAATTAAATACTATAACTTTGTATGAAAATAACCACTAATTACTTGAATTATTTTTATAAGGTGATTTACAAACTACCGTTTATGCGAGTCAATACACCCACGTGGCATAAAAAATAAAATAACTGTAGCACGCTGCCCGCTAATACATTTTCAAATTAAAGCTTCAACAAACAGGAAGTTTTTGTGGCTTGTCGAACTATGTTCCGAGTAACACTGGGAAAACTTCTAACAATTTATAAAGAGTAAACTAGTGCCATGTCAAATTTAATATGTAAATAAGGTAGTCACTTATACGCTTATTTTAGGAATACACTTAAATATGAATGCTCTATAATATGTCTGGGTGCCCTTTGAAGTTTAATTGATTAAAAATCAAATGATTACGTCATAACGTTATAAGTTTTGTTGTACATGACGTGTATTACCTACGTATAATATAATATACAATTTATTTAAATATCAATCAATTATTAAAACCAACGAATGCAATCTGCACTCTAGATGTGTACATATTGAATTCAATCATTTTACAACTACACTGAGCTAGAACGGTTAGGTTAGTCTGTATGCTCACAAAGTAATTCACAATTTTGACGAACTTCGTCAAAGTTTGAAATTCAAACGCTCGTAAAATATTAATGTTGTTGCTTTACGTGTAACTTTTTTGTAAATTATTGAATGGGAAGCTTATTGAAAACCTTGTATAAAATTATCAAGCCTGAGGTTTAAGTAAAAACAATTTAATTAGTTTTTTACTATGCAAACTAATTTGCACATTTTCCCGAGTTAAGCAAATCGTGTGAAATATTTAAATTTTAAATTCTTATAAAAAAAAATTTAACTTGTTATTTTGGATATTGTTTTATTTCTGTAGGCTATGTAAAGTTAAAAGTTACTATAACTAGTTAAATGTATGATAAATACTCTATAAATAACCTAACCAATTATTGGTGTATACATTTAATTTGAACAAATATAACTATAGATACCAATTCGGATACAAAAATCAAAGAATTTACAATGAAATAAGTTATGTTGTTATTATTTCTTAAACTTCAAATAAAAAATAAATAATATATGAATTTATATGCACATAAAAAATGCATGGTGTTTTAAGAATTCGTACCTAAATAAAATAAAACCTTTCCTCATAATTTATTGTCGAACAAGATAAATTTATCATCTCCTTTTTTAAATTTTATTAACTGCAATATAACATCTACGTAGATTGTCGTAGAAAGAACTTTTAATTAAATGTTCACCATTACCATCAATTACATTTTTAACATAGTAAATGTAAATGCGTAAATGTAAATCCTTTTGTGTTCAAAATGTATCCCTAATTATTTGAAAATTATAACAGAATATAATATTAATATAAATATAAATATAAAGAGAATATTTCTTTTAAATAGGTACTAACATACTTGAATATTTGTCTATAATTGTCGTTCAAACACATAACATAATATTAATGATATAAAAAAATATAAAATACGCTTAAATTGCATCTGAAAATATCCAATATAGGAAAATATATTATTTTAACTTATAATTGGGTACTTTAATAAAATAATGAATACATAGTACTTGGGATTTGATATATGACGTTACTACTTTTAATATTGTATCTTAAGTAAGTTATTATTTTATTTAAAAATAAAATGAAACATACCTGGCCATCCTGTCGGTATATTTTCAAACTATTTTGTGGAATCTAAATCAATGAAAAAAAACGAACCTGTGATCAGTTTTGCACTTCAATACTGGTTTGGGGCAGAAACTTTTTTTCAAAAACTTACTTCGCAGGAAAATATATTGACATTTTTAGATTCCGATCATTTTTTTTTGCTTGGAACTTTGGATAAGTCTTCAATATTAAAAAAAAAAATTCAGAAGTTTAAAAAAACGTTGTATAATATCACAAATTGTTCATTATTTTGGAGTATAACAATATTTAAAAAAATCTGAGTTCAATAAAACCGAAATAAAGTTTTCTCCTTTCATATAAAAAAAATGATCAAAATGTTACAGGCCAACGAGGCATGATTGTTTTATCGGTAAAATTATCTTTGACCGTTGAAATGATTTGATTTTTTTCCCATGCTGCCTATTGATTGTATGGCTATCACCCCCGGAAATCACCTACATTTTTGCACCTTAATAAATAGCTGATCCGGCAGCCTTAAAACTGAGACAGTGAGTCAGTTATGGAATTATTAACATCAACACCAATCAAGTTCTTTCTAAATCAAAATCGAATTGAAATATTATAATTTTATTCGCAACATAGGTTACAATTACAATTAATAGGTACATACAGTATTAATTAATATTCTATGATATAATTGAATTAAAACATTTCTATTTCTTAGGATTTGAATTCGTCACTTGAATATTTAAAAAAAAATAAGAAAATGTATTTACTATTTTGACTGCCTACATAACAACGTCTTGTAAATGAAAACTATATCCAGACTATGCAAAAAAATAATCCCTTAGCGTACCAATCCGGAAAATGACAGGATCGTTATTGCACGTGCGTTGTAAAGGTCATTCCAATTTTCAAGGCGCAAATGAAATTCCCTTCGCTGTACCATCATGTTTACACAGTATATTAAACGGGATGAAATACGGAATGGACTATGCGCCAATGTCAAGAGCAATTTATATGGCTGACGTCGAACAAATTTACTGTTATTCGGTGTGTCATTAATATACAGTATACACTATACACGTACCTATACATTATATCGTGTAATATATATGTTCAGTGTTGACCCGTGAAACGTAATATTTGTAAAAAATCCATTGAGTGATTCACCGATTCATTAGTAAATTACTCGAAAATACCATAATACGATGATCTTAATAATGTACATGTACATAACATTATTAATTCATGCTTAAATTATGACAAAATCGGCTGATATAGGTACCTACACGTATTATTACAAGAATGTGTTTAATGAAATGTAAAATGTAAAAATGGACTACTTAAGTACAGAAAAGTAATTTTAAGTATCTAATATATATATAGGTATATATACTCGTATTTGAATTTTATGAAAAGTTTAAGAATCTATATTGTTGGTCAAATATTGTGATAAATAAATGTTTCATAAAAAATATACTATTATAGCTCAAAACTGAAATTCACTAATATAAACATGATTTATTTTGTTTTAAAGACTTTTTATTAATTTGTTTTAAAATATAAATTAAATTAAAATTTGAAATAACTTACCTATGTTATTATATGTTAAATAACGTATGTTACAAGTTTATATTATAAAATAATATACGTAATCCTTTCTCTAAACAATAATGTACATTACATTTATTGAAGTTCGTTGGAGTTTTTTTAGTTAATCTGGAAAAGTTCTGTAATAATCGAAAAGTTATCTAACTTAGCCTATTTCATAAACACCACTTTTGTTAAATTTATAATTTATACGAAAGAAGTTCCGATACATTAATTAAAAAAACGCTAAAGGTCAAACGAAACTAAAATACAATGAACATAATGCTGCGAACTAAATATAAACCTAGCAATAGTGATTAAAGTCCTTCTCATTTTTTTTTTTTTTAGATTATATTAAATGATTTTTTGAATATTATTAAATAATAATTAATACTGTTTGTTTCAAGATATTCACTATCCAATAAAAATTACGATTAAAATTCAACCGATAAGCATTAAATTTAAAAAAATAAAATAAAATATACGAAACTTTGATTATTTCGAACAGCGAGCCCAAATTACAGAAACAGCTATATATTAAATAATATTATTATTATACCAGACATCAAAATAAATTATCATTTTCACATTATTAAGTCAACAGGCATATTTAAAATTTACGACTGTTCTTAATTCAGGATATAGGAATGAAAAAATACTGATCATAAACTTTCCCTGGCTATTTATGTGTGTGTGAAATCCCATCGTAAAACCCATGTATGTGAAATTACCGAAACGTGCTCGATCTATTGCAAATCCAATGCAATGGCTCACGGTTAGTTCCTCTTGGGGCGTCACAAAATTCGCAGTTTCATTGACCGTGTCCAATGTGCAGTTCAATCAATCTTATGGGTGTGAAATTACTAAAGACGATAAAAAATACCATTTGACGACCTCTCAATAATGCTTTTACGACAAACGAACAAAAAAACCTTATCAAATAGTATGAGTAAATTAAATATTATACACTTGTGTGTAGAGAATTTGACTCAACTATAGAAAAAATGTTTCGTTTATAATAATATTGCAATAAATTTATTTAATATCTACTTAAAATATGTATAGTAGGTAACTACTAACCTAAAGAAAGTGTTTCAACCAAACAAAATTAAATATGATTTTAGAAAATTATTAATGTATAGGAGAGTCGAAATTATTATGATCCGTAACTTTTTTTTTTGGTTTTTTTTTTTTTATGTTTCTTAAAAATCTAAGAGAGCTAAAGAGTATAAGATTCGAGTGAGTAGGTATTCAAATTGTGATGGACGTTTTAAAGTCATACATGTACCTTCAGCAAAAAAGGGTACAAGTACGATAGTATGATACCTAATAATAATATTATATTATATTGGCAAGTTTATACCAGAATCAACGCTGTAAGACCATATTATGTGTGCAATAGGTACTGTTATTACATATTATAATACGATTGTGAGGATTATACAAAATATAAATTGTATTAAAAACATTTTATAATAACCATCAATATGGCTTTTAAAAATAACTATCATTTAATACTATTCACATTCGACATTCAATAACGAACAATTAGGTATAACCTTTAAGAAATTATTCAATGATCATTGAAATACCTTCATAAAAAATATGTTAGAATTTATAATAATACTTCATTGCTTGGTTGAAAAAGTGTATTGCTAGAGTAAAAAGTAAAGATTTTGACAGTATACTTTATTAATGTAATTACTTTACCTACATCATTTATAATATTAATTATTTATTAGTACACATATTAAATAAAATATAGAATATCATATACAATTTAATACGTAAAGATACTATTTAACTGATCAACCTACACATATTGTAAATTGTTGACTTCAACTCCCATCTATGAAACGAGGGTTGTTTAAAATAATATATTACATACTGTTAGGATTTTTATTTTTAATCCTTCTTTGGTATAACATTTTTTTAATAATGTTTTCTAAAATTCCTTTTTACTCTTTTTATTAAAATAAAATACATTTTTTATTTTTAACAAAAACAATAGAATATATTCAGAAAATAATTTACTGAAAACGTTAACTGACATAAAATAAATTAACAAACAATAAATTAGAAATCTGTAAAATACTATAGTTATTAAGTTAAAAAAAAAAAAATTATAAATTAATAATTGTTTACCATTTATACACAACCTAATCACTCTAATCTTCATGTTTAAACATAAGCGAAAACTTTTCTCTATTAATCATAAGTCATAACTAAATAGCGGATGATCATGCTCCAAAAATCTTAAATATATGCTGTAAAAAATTTTAAAATATGCTTGATAAAACGTCATTATATTATACTTTAAAAAATGTACAAAATATGCACAAAGATATCATTATATTCCTAAAAAAATGTAAAAATATGATCAAAAACATCTAATCTGCTATCTGTATTTCTTTTATTTGGTCTTCTTTTATTGTTGATTTATTGAGAAGGATTATATTATCATCATTTTTTTTTATAAATTTAAAATGTATATCATTTTACTTACTTAAATGTGCATTACACTGAAAAATCATTGTTTTTGAAATATTTTCTAAGTGCATAGAACGTCGTCTATCTGTCAAAAAATGTATTTGGAAAAACTGCGCTCAACTTCTACCGATGTGATAGGTGCATATTTAAAATAAGTTAAATCAATTTCTTCTGTCTTGGTAGTGTTATCTTCACCATTTAAAATGTTTGAAATCGTACACAGTCTACCAAAGCCTTTATTGTTTTGTATAACTTTTTGACATTTCTTAAGCACATCAATTGCATTATCGTTTTGATTACTCTTAAGACTCTGTTCTACATTTTTTACTATATGAATTGCATCAAATAAAGTCATGTCAGGGTTTTCAAGATTTTGAATTGCAGTGGCCAGCAGTTTAAAATTAGATTTTATACAAATTAAACTTGAATCTAGTGATTTTTCTGACAAAACTTTTCAGATAACATTGCGAATGTTTTGTATATTTTCACAATAATATATTTATGCATTTATCCAATTTATGACTCATAACCATTAAAATTTTTTGAAGATTTATAATTTAAACATTCAACATTTTAGAAAGAGTTTAAAGACTTCAACGAGTATTTCACATAATTTGACATGTGATACGGAGCGGAGATGTATTGACAGTCTATTATTTTTATTATTCTAAATTGTAATCTGTTACAAAGAGTTTTCTAAAAACTTAAAATCAGGAGTTTCGTTTAAATATTCTTGCGAATGGTTTATAATTATGAATTTATAATATTTTGGAAATATTATCTTTTTATTGTAACTTATATTTATATATTGCAACAACAACGTAGCAAAGCAAATGATTTAAAGAAAAAATTGCTTGAAATTGTTTTTGAATAATAAAATGAGTTATCATAACTCTTAAACTTAAGATCATAGCACATTAAGAAACTACTTTTCTATGCCAACTCTTATAAATTATGTTGCTAACTACATTGTTCTATGATTTTCTTTAGAAGTATAATAATAATAACGCGTACATATTTTATTGGGTGATACTCTATTTTCTTAGGGCTTATTTTACAGAATCTACATAAATTCAAATATTTAACTTTAGAATATAAATGAAACATAATGTTATGTCTATTATTTAATTAAATGGTTGTTTTCAGTCTATTCGTTGTATAAATATTTCATCGAAGCAAATAATCTTATGCCATTAATCAGTATTTTTTTCATAGACCTTCAGTTAGAAAGCTACAATAAATCAGTGGTAGTTTTGAAAACAACTTGTATCTCATCACATAAATTGAGTTTTTAATGTTATATAAAGAAGAAAAATCTCACTTTAAATGGATTTAAAACTACTTTTCGGTTCACTAAATGATTCCGTACATAATCAAGAAAAATCAATTTAACCAATTAAACTTGTTTGTGCATTAAAAAAAAATGGAAATGTCTAGTATTATTGTTTTCGAATATGTTAATTGAATTAGCTTAAAAATGCTAGTAATAAATTGTAAAGTAGGTAAGTGGGTATTTCTAACATTATATTAGACTATAAATATAAGATATTGTTCCATTCGGTTATTTTTAAAGTATAAATTCATTTTAAATAAACAAATATATGCGCATTTTGATAGAGTGATTTATAAAATAATGAATAAAGTACCTAATAGGTATCTTATAGTATTTTTAATCCAAAATTGCTAATATTTATAGTAAGATCAATAAATCAAAAACAATTCAAAATAATTTAATTTAAAATGATAGTATACCTCTAATCTCTATACAGTTATAAATTTCTATAAATTGTATGATAATATGACAAAAATTGATTTATTATGACAATGAGCTTAACATTCTTCGAAATATGATGTACTAACCCTGATGAATAAACAGATTTTTATGTTAATATAATCTAAGTAAAAAAATTAATGTATTAGGTTTACAAAGTGTTTCTGTTTTTTTAGTTTAGTTTATATGACAACGAATATGAGTAGAATTAAAGTTTCATAGAGCATACCATAAAATGGTACATATTATGTAGATCAAACATTTTATCCAGATGGTATTTTTATCGATGTTCTTACAGTGCAAAAAACCAAACTAAAAAAATTGTGAAATTTACGACCCAACACTTTTCAACGTAATTTACTATTAAGCCAGTGTAGTTTTCTCAGAAAAACCATGTGCGTGAAATATGATATAATCAAATTATATTAAATACTATTTTATTCTTTTAGTGGATTTTTATATTGATAACAAGAAATGTAAAGATTATTTTATTCTAGTAGGTAATACTAAAATAAAAAAAAACCATAAAAACGTATTAAAATTAATAATAAAAACATATAACATATTTATATTATAGAGTAAATACATTATAATATTTCAAAACTCATAATAATATATGTATATATCTACTACATTTATGATAACCATAAAAAAATGCCATAAAATAGCATTTAAATTAAATAAATCGTTTTAAAATAATTTATCCCTTTTACTACTCGCTTGACTTAAATACTTGACTTTTTGATCTAGTTAATAGCACATTTAATAGTAACTTCGAGGTTTTTATATAAAATACATATGAATTAAATTATAAATTATTAAAACCATGAAATAATTTAATTTGTATTATATATAATAATATTAGGTTGAGTTGTTATTATTTTTGTAAGTGTTTTTGTTAAATGTTTATACATAAGATGTATACTTTCAAAGAGTTTTATATCATAATATAAAGGGTGTTCAATTGAATGTCATTGAATTTAATTATTTCCAAATGTTTATTATCGCACAATATTTAACAAAATATACAATTCTTAAAAAACCATAATATATCTGTAAATATTGTAGTTAAAAAGTACAATTAAGTCCAATAAATATTAATTTATACAACGGTTAGTACAAAAAAATTAATGGTAGGCACAGTTAGTTTTTTTTTTTTTTTTTATTGAACTTAAGCTTCGGCAACTGAGGCCATTAGCTGTAGTAGGGTTTGTATTGTAGTTTGTATTGTATATTTTTTGGAACGGTAGGGGGGAACACGTGTGTGTTTGTTTTTTGGCAGAATTTCGAATGGGGCACCCGTAGGAACTTGTCCGGAGAAAAATGCCGCCCGGTAGCCGAGGATCGAACCGCGACCGGCTGCGTCGCAGCGGACGCGTCAGACCACTCGGTCACCTCATCCCCCTACAGTTAGTTGAATTTATGTATTACGTAAATTACAAGATACATATCTACTAAACAAATATTTCCTGATTTCTTAAAACTAATGAAGTCATTGCCAGATCGATTCCATTCATTAGTTAATAAACTCAATACTTGAACAAATCGTAATAAATGTTCCATCAACAATTTTGACCATTTTTTTACATAAGACTTCAACCATAAAATGTATAAAATGGTTTGAAATTTTAGTTACATGACTAAATAATAATAAAACAATTGTTTTATCCTTGATTGTGAGTTGGAGGAGATGTAGATTTTTACTACATTTTCTAAATGTTTTCAACTTATAATATTTTAAAGCATCTAGGATACTATACGGGTTGAACTCAAAGAAAAATGCTACTGAAAATTGGTTTCTGCTCACATTATTTCGGGGAGCCAATTCCGTATGATTTCTTCTCTGTTGTATAAAAAAGTTGTTGTACTACAATTATTTAGAATAATTTACCTATTTTAAGGTTCTAAAACTATATAAATTTTTATATTCTATTGCAATGAAATATTGCACACCTACTTGGTGCTAGTGGAATCATGATTTCAATATAATTTTTATTTAAAGTACTTAAAATACTATCGTAGTACTCAGTCCGTCTCACTATATAGTTATTGGGAGGTTCCTGGTACGGGGCATCCGCGTAAGAAAAAAGCAACAGGTTTTGGTTTAATGTAACTGTGTTATATAACGGATATTTGCATTAAACATAAACAAAAATGTCTATTTTCCTATTTCAAATAGCATGAAGCATTGAAAAAATAAGGTTTATTATATTTACAATGCGAAATTTAAAAAAAATAAATACATTTTTAAATAACTAAATCTGTGTGAATTTGGTTTTATATTAACACGGAACAGTACATTGTCTGACATCCAGACAATTAATGAAGTCACTAGACGTCAGTAACCACTCGTTCCCTTTCTAAAAATATTTAAATTTTCAAAAAAAAAGTTGGCAAATAATTAGCTTGTATATTTTTCTGCTGACTTTTGTAATTTGCATGCTTATTAAGTTAATGTGGCCAATTTACATTACTCAATATCCCCTAGAATTTAAATTTTTATTTTTATCGGACTTAAGATGATCGTTGTCATAAAGAATATTCAGAATAATTTGAATAATAATTTTAAGCAAAAATAAGGTCGGAGAGCTCTTTTAATATAAAAATCAAACAATAAGTTTATGAATTACAACTATTTTTTATGTTTATACAATCATATTTTAGTAAAAGTTGTTTTTGAAGGAAGATTTGATAGACATGATTTTTATGATATTAAAATTTAAGAAAATACTAAAAAAAATTAATTACTCATGGTTAAATTTAAGTCTATAGGGAGCATTACATTCAGATGTGCATAACATTATGTTAAGTTCAGAATATCAAGGACTTAAGAATAATTAGCATAATAATATACACAAATGGAAGTGCCTGTACAGTTGTTCACAAATATAATTGATATGCAAATATTAATTGCTCATTAGACGAAAATTATTTGAAGACTTAGATGATGAGTATCTAAATTAAAATATTTACTGAAATGTGATAATTTATTACGAAAAACTACAAAATAACATCTTATTGACATATTTTATGAAAACAAAATGACAAGAGACTTGTATTACCTCTCAGTCTGGTACATATAAAAAAAAATACTCAATTATAAAATTACAAATATGTGTAATATATTTATATTTATAAAATAATAAACAGTTAAATGACATAGATGGTTATCGTTATATGTTTAGAATTAGTAAATTACTATCGTTGCATGACAACCTGCATGAATCTTAAATAAAGTTGTATTGAATTAAGATTATAGATTATTTATTGTTATTATTATGTTTTCAAAACATTTTTCCTTATATTCGAATTGCTGATGAAAATACCGTCATAGAATATTAATTGCACTCTAACATGACAAAAAGCTACATTTACGAATAATTTAGATACAGAGAAAATCAATAATAAATACAATTCATAATAAATAACTATCGTCTGTGCTCTTAACGAATAAGTCCATTATTGTTCCAGATAAACCGTCAACTACCTATGGTTAAATAGTGTGACTAACTTCCTCGGGGGAAAAAAATTTATTTCAGGATATTGGAATCTGGTAATAATGATAGGTACTACTACTTTGTTGTAAATAATTGCAACAAAAAAATATTTAAAAAAAATTGAGTTCTGCGAGATTTTTCAATTTTTCAATAATACGACATAATACTACTATATTTAGGTAGGATTTTAAGATCTTAAACTTTTCTTAGAGCTTTTCTCTAAGCTTAGAACTTAACTAAAAGTTTCTAAGAAAATATTATGTGGACCTTAAAATGTAACATTAATAATATTATTGTCATTAATGGTGTACAATACATGTACATTGTAATTTAACACAATTCAAAAAAAGTATGTAACAATCTAAACTGTAAACACATTCGCGGAGGAAAGGATGGGGTTGGGAGCGGATGAATTAATATCATTCTATATAAGCAACCGGTGTAGACAAGGAAAGAAAAAGTTTAACATTCGGTACTTGATTAATGAGCAAACATATAGTCTAGGACACCACGCCCTTTGTTCATACAAAACGATGACCTCTCGTGTCCTGCATTATAAGTCGGTATGTGTCATTTTGTGTGTACACATATTGATATATCACACAATTGGTTCACTATCAAAGTCTAAATTTTTATATATTTATCGTTTTTGTGAGAAACTACGTAGGTACTTATTTCAACATATAAACAAACAATTTAAATAAAATATTTTTTTATTGAAAAACAATAAAAAGTTATTCAATATTTTACATATTACCTATTAACATAGATATTTACTTAGTAAAAAACAATATTTATACCCTTAATTTTTTGGATGATTTAGTAAAACAAAATTTGGTATCAATATCATTTTTATTATATTTTAAGTGAAATTATTATTAGATAAAGCCATGGAGGTAAATATTATTTTATTTATTTCTTATTAAAATTCGTTATTCCTTATTCATAAATGAGTTCATTTTGAGAACTAATATAAGATTATTTTAAATAAAATTAATTTTAATAGTTTATTTAGAATTCTAAAATCATTTAGATAATATTTTACTATTATTATACTATAGTATTATTAGTATTATCATATTAAATAATATAACACTGATATTTTAAATGTTTTAGTTATAATAATCAAAACATTAATATTTCAGAAAAATAATTTAAATGATTTCATAATTTGAAATAAATTATTAATATTTATGCTAATTAAAAAAACCTAATTGAGGTCTTCCGATAAATTGTATTATGAATATATTTTTTTAAAGCTTTGTGGGTACATTATCCCGAGGGTAATTTAAATATTTTATACTGAACAAACGTTATGCTCATGACAAGTTTTCTTCTAACTTTTAGAGTCATTCAAATATTATATTTTTTAATGCGATCAAAATATTATACCAAACTGTATCCGTGTATTTTAACGAGTATGACAAACAAACAAAAATTTTAAAATTGTTTAGGGCATTAAATTCAAATTTTAATTTTTTTGTGTATGTAAAATGTTCACTATAGGTTTATTCAAAGTAAATATTTGAAACAAATATTTAAAAATTTAATTTGTTATTTGCAAATAAATATTAGCAAATGAGTTGAGTAGGTACAATTAAATGTGAAACGATATTGAAAATAACATTATATATTTACTTATATTTAACAAATGTAGGTACATTTGGCATGATATTATTATTTTGAAAATCTTCCCTGGAATTAACTTACTGAGACTCCACCAGTATATTCCAGGTAATAGTGAATTCTGTATCCAAGCTATTTATATTAGAACGGTTAATCTAAAGAAAAAAAACCTCGTACACCACACAAATTATGATATTATATTAAAGTGACAAGGTATGCTGCCATGTGCGCCTGGCTAAAAATTAAATATTATTAAATTTATTTTCCAATAATGAATTGATTATATTATAATATAATATGCATGCATCAAACACATTCAATATGATACTATATTATATTATACATAATATATTATTTTGGTTTATATTAAATATAACAACCTATTATTAGAGCAGTTCAAAATATAAATTAAACATGACATTATAACCACAAAACTTATATGTTCGTTTGTTCATATTGATTGTTGTGTATTATTTTATTTTATTATTATGAGGTATTCATAATTTATGAAGTATAATACCTAGGTACTTAAAAATGTATTGATAAATATATGTGATTATTAACTGAAATATGAATACCTACACACTATGCGTCTCTATTTATATCTAATGGTACCGAAATATCGGTATTGAACTATAACTGAACTATTATTATAGTGGCTGTATAATGCTATATATTATATTGAATGAATTTACGGGTCTCGTATCATTTAATTAATATTTGACATTTGCGCTGAAATGCATTTATGTATTATACAATACTTTGATTAATATAGCGTGTGTGACTTAACTGTTCATCTTCATTAAAATCACACTTAAACATTTCAAAATATTGTGCAATATAATATATAATAATTATAATGTAATATGTCACATATTCATTGGACGTTCTAAATTCTGATCCTTTTTGTCAAATAGATGAAATTTCTATCCAATCCATCAAACTTATAATTACAGAATATTAATATCCACGAAACGGACACGAACATTTATTAGCTCAAAACTTATTCCGTTACCAAGACATCCACATAACGAAATAATGACAAAAACAAAAAAACATTTAACATATTTTTAACTAAACTTTAACTTTAAGCTATTTACTAAAGGCAATTAGGCATTCACCTAAATTGTTGAGTACTCAAATAAATAGTTATAAATTATTAATATTTTTATGGAAACGACTATTGTATCTAAAAATTAGTAGAGGGAGGTAAGCTGGAGAAGCACCAGAGGGCTTTGTTCTTTTATTAATAAAAAAAAACATTAAACAACAAGACTTGGGTCAACTTGATTTTTTGATTTGCATAATAAATATTGCTTTTCAGAGAATACAAAATATCAAATGTTTTTTTTAAAAATAAAATCACATTATAGTCCTATGGAGCCTAGGAATCCTCACAAGTTTTTGAATACAATAGCTGTTGCAGTATTTTTGTTGCAGCTGTTGCTACTTCATGTTCAAACAAATTATAAAATTTTATATTTTAAATTTTATTTTGATGGTTCTTTTAAAACTTGTTTTCCTTGTATAATCGATTAGTAAATGTGTAGAACAACAAGTGAGTCGTATTATGTGTATGGGCAAAATACAAGATTCAGAGAATGAAGAAACCTCAAGTGAAGGAAAATCGAGATGAATTTGATTTTATATTATTCTAATAATTTGATTTGATGAACTGCGTGTTATACGTATATTATTATACAATACCTAGTGATGTTTATTTTTAATTTTCTTCACATTTTCTTTATTGATTTGAATTGATTAATAATGTACCTTTATGTATTTATTCTATAATTTACTAGAAACAGACTAACCCTCTTAAATAAATAGTGACATTAATTAAAATCTCAAATTATTTTCTATATTTTTATACATTTAATACGTAGCATTGTTTCTTTCTGTAACTGTACAGATTACGAAACAAGTTTCGTATTAATATATTTCAGGGTCCGTCGAGTGAAAAGTCATCCATCTCGCGTAATTAGGCAATATTTGAAAAATGAAATTTTGTGATCAGATCGTCAAATGCGGGCGATAAATTATATTTATATGTTATTATTTATTAGGATTTTTGAAGTACCAGCATATTAAAACATTAAAATGAAAATATATTGATGCCTAGATAAAAATAACATAAAATCATAGGTACCATAATATATTATCCACAAGTTTAAATGTGTTGAAAATTAAAGTAGCTGAGTAGAAATTAAAGAATGCTTTTAATTCAATGATACCTACAAAATCATGTTAAGTTGGAATTTTTAAAAAAAAAAAATGTTTTTATGTATTAAGTTTATGATTTAAGCCTTATATACTGTGTACCTATCTAGTATTTAGTATTTTGTTCTTCCATAAACATCAAAATGAATACATTTTTATTAAATCGATAAAATACGATTGAGAATGATACAATACCTATCGATAAAACAAAAATACTAAATACTAAATATTCTTGATAAATATGCGTGGTTTGTGGAAAATAAAAATTCAAGTAATTTATTAAAATAATGAGAGTATGATGGCTTAGCTATCCCGCTATAACTGATATAGGTACCCATAAACAATATAAATAACTCATTACATATTTGTTACATTTTTTATAAATATTTTTATAAATTTAAAATTATTTGCTTATGGCTATTTTTTCAAGAATATTTTTATTACTCATTTTATTTATATATACCTACATTATTGAATTCTTCGATAGTCAAATGAATTACATGCCAACAATACACATATTAAATTCGTTCTCTATCGTATTGGTTTTTTTGAGTTAGTGGTGGGTGTAAGTTCTTTGTTAGTCTTAATTTAAGTGATCTCGATCATTCGACCAAAAAGGTATAACGTTCTCAATCGTTCTATATCCTATTAGGTAAGTGTTTGGTATGTTATCGACTGTGAAAGTAGTATTCATAAATTTATAATTTACTATATTGTATATTTATTCACCGGAAAATATATCATTAATACTACAGTTCTGAAAAGGGTAACATTGCATAACAATTTTTTGTGGTAACATAATAAATAATTCAGATTTTTTACAAAATTACATGGCACAAATCATTATGTCATAGCAGGTAGCTATTTTAGTTATTTATTACCATGCGTTATAATAATTTAATATGTAGCTACCTACTAAAACGGTATTCTATTTATTAACATAAAATCTAATTAAAATAATTATTTACCAATTTATTTAATTTTTTTTCCAAACGTTAAAAAAATAACCTCAATTGGAGAAGCAGTTTTTGGGAACGATGGGTAATCACAATTTTATTATAAAATGTATTAAAAATAGTGCATACAAACTTATACGCTATTGAAATTTAAAAAATGTATTCATGGTTCATATTTAAACCGAGTTAGTCAATATGTATTTTGCATTATAATAGTATAAACTGATGTAATGTTCAATTTAACAACCGATGAAAACAATACTTTGTCAGCAAAGTGTATCAGATACTTTCTCCAATTCGTTGTGATCAAAAATACTTGTTTTCTGCTTATATAGTTCAGTTACACTTGTCAAGTTTCTGCATCCAACATAAATTTAATTAAAATTAATAAATAAACATCTACAAAAACCGAACCGAATTCAGACAGTGGGTTTGGGTACTTCGGTACCCATTTCACTTACCTCATCTCGATCCAGGATTAAAGACAAGTGTATTTGTTTATATTATTTTATTATTCTAACTTTAAACGCAAATGATAAATCATCACATTATTCACATTCCAAAAACATTAATTTTAAAATGGATTTCTAATCGAATTTGTTTAATATTTTCGTCTGATAAAAATAGTTTAATACTAGGTATAGAAGGTACTTTTTCAAAAAACAGTTAACTCTTGCTGTATTGAAACACAAAGAGAACAGAAAAAAGTTAGAGATATCGAGTTTTATTGAAATCGTAATATTATTTCAAGGCGATTTCAATGGAGTTGGTTATTTAAAAACAATCGATATATCGACGTTCGTCAAAGTAAGAATCTTCTGTACCTACCAAACACTGATTAAATTAAATTGCTGATCTATAGATAGATGCACATAAACCTTTTTCACTGTTCAAAATTATGTACACAAAACAATAAAAGAAAATAAATCGTTATACAAGTTAGTCTGGCAAGACTAATTAAATATTGCATGCATCAATTACTTTACTTTTGATTTACTTATGAAAATCATTTTTACATATCTTTTAAACTTACTAATACTTAAATACTTATTATTTTATTTCACATAATATATCGTAAATAGCCTATGAATTATACAGTTTTCAAAATAAAAGCTGTTATATTGTAACTAGCAACAACAATAATATAATTCAGAATTATAAAGTACCATCTTGAACTTTATGAAAAAATGTTGTTATGTTATGCGCATACATCATATACGTAAATATGTAATATGTAAATAATAATTTTTCTTCGGGACTGTTCAAAATATGTAAGACGTACTTAAGTATAAAGTAATGTAATGTGACATATAATTTCATACCTCATAGGTATAACCATATAAACAGTGATGGACTTGGGAAATAAAATAAAATAGATTAGTATGACACAAAAAAAAATTGTGTTCCAAGCTAATTAATATATAGATACCTAATATAATCATAGGAGGCTTCAACCCTTTCATTACACTCACAAATATAATTATTACTACAAACAAACAAACATTTAATAACTTATTATACCTACTTACTTATAATTTTAAAGTTTCAGTCATAATCGAGTGTGTAGATAGTACACTTTTTCAGGTAATCGAGGTAATAGTGGTGTTATTTTTAAATTTATCAATAATCGAGTATAGTTTAAACATTTCAATTATTATTTTTTATTTATCGTATGGCTAAAATGTTAGTTTAGTTAGTTATTTGTAAGCCTATATGTGTGTATATAGGCATTGGTCTAATATGCCGCCTACATACTTACTATCGGTCCGATATCCTACTCATTGATCTACAAGCTAGGTACAGTATTCGTAACAGAAAAAAAATAAATTGTATTTTAATAATACTTTATTTTCATAATTATCTTTCCTTGGAAGAAGTCATTAAGTTGTAATTCGTACTTTTTATGTTATAAAACCATCCTTCATGTCATAAGAATTTGTGGAATACAGTATAGTTCGATTGTTTGGGTGAGGTATCACCATTGATTCTCTTTAATTTGTCTCAGTAATAATGGGGACACACTGTTTACTTTTATTTCATATCGATTTTTCAGTAGCATCTTATAATGGCATTCTATGGCTTGGGTATTGGCATTTGCTGTATACGGGTCGATAAACAATTTTTGATGATTCACAGTTTTTTTTTTTTTTAATTTTAAGCTTCGGCAACTGAGGCCATTAGCTGTAGGTTGTGGTACTGTAGGGTTTTTGGGACTGTTGGGTTATTGTAGGGTTATGGAACACGTGTGTGTTTGTTTGGCAGAATTTCTAATGGGCACCCGTAGGTTTCTGCCATACCCGGTTGGGGGATGGCGGCCTCTCTCTCCAGACACCGTCGTGACTGCCCGGAGAGAAGTGTCACCCGTGACCGAGATTCGAACCGGCGACGGTGCGCGTTGCGACCGACGCGTTATCCACTCGGCCACTCCGTCCCCCGATTCACAGTTTTGTATCCTTCGTTATTTAATGACTAATAAGCTTTCCATTCATCACTATGGATTATAGGTCCTGATTCTATTTCGATTTTAATTATAAGAAGTAAGGTTTGTCACGTCTTCCAACAATAAATAAAAGTTGTTTCTAGAATATCGTATTTTTACACCAAAGTGGGTAGTTAAAGTAAAATATTTGAAAATTTACTTTCTCTTACCTCCAATTTAAACACCGCATATAAATTAATTTTATTTGCTTTTTATAGTATATTATAGTAAGTTTTTTAAAGTATAAATTCATAATTTTGACCCATACAGATACATGAACATTTTTTTAAATTTACATTTCACAAAACCTTTAATAGAAGGATTCTTCATTCTATGAATCAAATCTTTTTCTTACCCCTTATAATTTATTTCATCACATTCACTTATTATACAATAAAATATATTGTGCACCTATCAAATAGTGCATAAAATGTTCAAAATTCAAAAGAAACAAAACTTTTACAAAATAATCAAACTAGGCACTCAATATGACAGTTTTTAACACGCCATCCATTGTAACAGCGAAATGATTTTAATTATAAATATAACCCAGCCATACTAATATTTACATCAACCACACATACATTTCCAGTTGTGCACGAGTATACGTACTTAAATCTAATATAATATAATTTAACAAATTAAAAATGTATAAAAAATACTTTTTGGTTTTCAAATAGGTAGGTGCATATTTATAAATAATTATTTTAGAAAAAGGTACACTTCTAATTAATTATATAAAGCTACAATTTTTTAATAATACACAAAATTATAAATAAGATATATTATACCTAGTTTATAACTGTTAAATATTTATATTTTTATAAAAACAATGTATTTAAAGACTGAAAAACAAATTCTTCTGAAATATAATTTTGAACGATTTAAGGAAAATTTATAAATGTACCTATATAAACCGTATACAATTGTGTGGATATTAAATTATTTAAAAATGTTGTTTTCAGTAACAACCTACTGAATAGCTATCATTTGTAAAAAATATAATAAGCATAAGCATTCTCAGACTAGTAATTTATACTTTCAAACATTGAATTTCTTATCAACTGATAGAATAATTAATTATACCTAACATTTCCAATAATTTAATTTAATTTCATCACTAAAAAAAAAAAATAAGCTGATATAATAATTTTACACAGCCTTGTTTTTCGAATGCTTTGATCATTTTTTTTTAAATAATAAAGCTACACTAATATCATCTTTCCTGCTCTTAGTTAAGCGAAATTAAACAAGTTCCAAACATCGGATCTTAATTTTGCTTTGTAGGTATCATTTTACACTAAGCCCAGCATATTTGTTATTTTTCATATTATTACTGAAATAGATAGGGTAAAAGTCAACATACTCTATGTAAAAACATGTATGTTAAAATGTGTGAAATTGTGTACAAACAAAAGAAGTGAAGAGTATGATGTTTGAATGTCTAGATAAGTGGTCTAAAAGTGGTCTAAAAGTGAAACACCAATAACAGCAACTATATATGTCCAAACATACAATATGATATAATATAAAAGATATATTTTTTATTATATTATTAAAACTATTTATAAATAATGAAATTAAAAACTATAAAACAATTTTTAACGTGTTTACAATGTTAAAATGTACTATTTTTTATAAAATATTATTGAAAAAAAAATTGTGAAAATTAAATTCTACTAACTAAATGTGTTAACTTTATTTTACGTTTCAGAATATCGTAAATTGGAATAATGATTTTAAAATTATATTTTCCTAAAATCAATTTAAAATCATCGATTCTTATGTTTGATCGTCAACGAGAAGACTAATAAACATCAATATGCGTAGCTTAGTATGATACTGTGGCCGATTTTTTGCATACTATATGGATTTCAAACAGTGTGTAAGTACGTTATGATTTATTAAATGGTTAAGTTATTTAATCAAATGGAATATGTAATATAGATACATTATTACATATTCACAGTTTACTGCTCCATGCCAAAAATCAGTGGTTCAGATCCATCTAAAAATTATAAATATGTATTAATAATAATTTTTATAATTGAAAATTACATCACTGTACTTAATATAATAATAATAAGTTACACACATACAATCACCTACATATACATTCACCAATACACTGTTGTAAGTTGTGCACCTAATACAACAACGAAAACATTTAAATTATCAAATTTATTTTCCTTCATCACGATGGTACATAATACATATAAAGATTATTATTTTTAATTTGTTCATTTTTGAGATTTTTATTTTCCGTACAACACAATAAGTAAACCTATTCTATTGTGAGAAAAAATATCATTCTATAATTCATAAATTCAAAACAAAGTGTTTGGTTATTTTAATATTTTCCGATGAAAAAATGTCAGAAAAACACATTGTGTCGCGAAACAGTTTATTTTTGATTATGTCAAAAAAATTGTTTGAATACACACAGAATTTTAACATATATTATATAAAACAAATAATCAAATGTGTCAATGGCAGAAATAGTGTCGTGTCTATGAATAAAAATGAAGGGATATTATAACTCACATTAAAATTCAAACAATGTTAAAAAATGTATAATTAAACACACAATGATATACATGACACATAATCGAGTATTTAACTTATTTATTGTGCTTAAAATCAAAAAAACTACACTATTAATATTTACTAATTGTTAACAAGAAGTAGGTACTTCAAGTTACAGCAATAATTCCCAAATTGCACAATTTATGAAAATCATTCAATGAAGCATATGTTTGTACCCGCAGGGTGTGTTTCTGCCAGCCAAGCTCCTGGTGACATCACGGTCATGTTCATAAGTCCAACCACTGTCAAAGTATCTTGGAAAATATCACTAATAGGTATTGAAAAATATGACGTCATGTACAAACCTACCAACGCCAGGTATGACTACCACTGTTTTATATTTAGTACCATTTGAGATAGAATTTACAACATTGTCAAATAATATTAAGTAGAAAATCTAATTCTATCTTAAGTACGCTAGTGCATATTCTCGATAAATTATTTTACTTTACTTTCCAACCAATATTTTTTATTTTTATTACTTAATATAAAGTTTTCCTTATATGCACATCTAAACTTAACATCATTAAGAAACATTTTTTTTTTACATTACCTACCTATTTAAATATAGGTAACGAATTGGTAAGTTAATAAAATACAAAATAAATATAAGTGTTATTAGGCATATTATGGTAATTATTTTCATCTGTATTGTTATTATTATTACATTCTGGCATGGGGGGGGGGGGGTCCTCGTTTGAGCAGACGGAGAGTAAGGTTTGTCGATAGATGTTATTCTTGCACATGTTTTAGTTGGTCGAAAAAGTTGGTTTATAGATTTTTTTATGTAAGTTTTGACTGTAGATAGTTTGAAGTATGTGTGAACGGACGTTTTTAATTATTTCGAGGACAATCTTAATAATTGTGCTTTATATTATAAATTGGCAGACTTAAATGTTGTTTTCATGACCATATCAAACATAGAAAAATAGATAAAAAACTATATATTTAAATTTTAGTTTTAGTTATTTCAATACTTCTAGATTAAACTTAAAATGTATTTTAGTTATCCCTCAATAATGTAATTTTATCTACCTAGATATACATTATATATATGAAGTATTTCTACTAAATCTTTTCTAGGATTGTCTGATAGGATTTAGACAGAGTACCTATTCGACAAAAATTCCCTATGGACTATGTAAAATCGAATAAGATCCCAAAATATAAAATTGGCCATGTGTAAAATAATCTAAAGTGATGATAAAATAAAGAAATAAAATACAGATTTTGTGTTTCATAATAGTATATACATTTTAATCACACACGTCGTTTGGTAGGTAATAACTAATTTTAAAGACAAAATGTAATAGCCTTTTACATTCTGCTAGCGTGTATTTTAAAATATATAATTTCGTACATGATTAAATATATAAAAATAAGTTCTTGACATTGCTTAATTAAAAAAATCTTATATAGGTATAATTTTGAACGGTGTGAGCTTTTATAAAAGAAAATATAATAATTTGGTAGGCAGAAGTTACGGGGAAAATGTAAATGAAAATGATAACGAATACATACATAATAATATAAGAGTATCAAATGAAGTATAACAAGTTCAAGAAGTTTTTTAATGTATTTTTACAGAGTTGAAAAATACAAAGAACGAAAACGTTTATTTCTTCAGTTGACAAGCTGAAATCTGCTTAGTAAAATTAAAATAATGAAAGGAGATAATTAATATTATTATGTGACTGATGCTTTTTTAAAAATTTCAAACAAAAAAACCCTGAACATCCTGAATTTCATTAAATTTGATTTATATCATATTATGTAATTTTCGATAATGTAATGCCGCTTAACATCGTATTAGTGTAACGATGAATAGTCGGTAAAAACACAAATATTATAAAAATGAGTACACCTACATTTCCTTCAAAAAATTTTAATATAACAGACGTAGCAATTAACAAAAAATATTATAATATATTAACAGGAACCAATAAATGTTGTTCCAGAAATTCAAACTGACATAGGTACCGTGCAAGTAGTGTAAGTTGATATTCAATGCCAGATCAGGGGGGAACGGAGAGGCGTGCTGAAATACTTAGCACGAAGCGCCCCTATCTTGTCATTAATTTGGGATGGCGGCAAGGGGAGAAGCGAGAATTATTTAGGTGACAAAAACATTCAATCATGGGCCGAACACGGCCCATTCCGGCCATCGTGACATTTACTATTTGGTGACAAAATAAACGATAGGCGAATGGTAAAATTAATATAACTCTAGTTATTTACCGCACTGCCACAACGTGATAGTAGAATAAAATAATGAAATATTATTTTTCTCCACTAAACAATTATCAATTAATAGTAACGCTCAATGCAAAATTACCCAACAATTAATGCAACAATTACATAAGTAATAGTAACGCTCAACTCAAAATAACAATATTTGCACTCGTCTACGGGAGATTTACTACTGATATCTGTGAGTTGTGATAATAATCATGAGAAATGTCTCAATACGTACCTTAATTTATAAGAGGTTCAAATCATGTATTTCCCCTATTATATAATTACATACTAGAATAGCCCATTGATCGAAATTCAACCACAACAATCGTTTTAATAATGTCAACACACTTTAAATATTGCATTTAACTTATCCCACACACAGTTCTGTTACTTGTTAGGTTATCAGCGTCTGTACTCCTTCCCATTTTATTTGTCTAACCTAGATATGGGAAATACAGGTATTTTGTGTTTTAGTTTTAAAGACTATAATACCATACTATTATAGGAACCTTATTCCATTAGTTGCAGAAAGACGGCAGACAATGGTGCACTTTTGAGTAACAAACAATAAATAACTGTTATTTTCTTTTATTATATAATTTAGATAGGTCACTGATTTTTATGAATAGTATAACCCGACTAGTGTATTATTTTCATATTTTACCTGCCTCAATGTCATCATATATGTGAAAACAAAGGCATTGTGCAAATCTTCTTATTTCAATCTACATTTCGAATGATATATCTATTTTTCTCTTACTATGCATATAACCAGAGTTATTGGTACGACAAAAAGGTGCTTGCGTACTGTTATTTATTATATATACTTAGATGTCATACCATACATGGGCTGCTTCTCAGTTATCGTACTATCGGCCATTCGGCCAGACCACAACCAAACTTTTCTCGACCTATAGAATAAGTAAAACGTATTTACGTCCAATATACATAATATGATATATACTAGGAGTGTCTAAACTTTTTATGATTAACCTCTACTGAGAATATGTTTTATTTTCGAGATCGATAATTAATTTATAGTTTTTATAATAATATTACAAATTTACAACTATAACAAATGTTCATATATTTTTTATTTTTCACGATAATTTTAAAAATTCCTGAAAATGTCTACATTTTTACCACCTAAGAACAAATTAGATCCAATTTTCTACCAATAACCTCCATCGAAGTTGATGATAGATGTAAAAATAAAAAAAATTATATTTTGAAATCACACACTATTGTAAAAATCAATGAATTCTTTGCTCCACACCGGAATCTAAAGTACATCATTAGAGCAACTTTTGATTGTACAAATATGTAATTGTATTTGAATTTTGAATCAAATACGTTACACAAAAAAAGTAAAAACAACGAAGACGCTCAACAAGTAATAATAATATGTAGCATTGTAGCCTGTGGATTAAAATAAATTGAACAAAATATTTACTTTTACACAGTGGAAGTTACTTGTTGTGGGGGAAGGGGAGTTTTCTTTTTTTTGTGCATTATTAAATCCGTTTAGAGGAGGTGGAACATATTAATGAGACATTGTCTAAATAACAAAAATATCGGATAGGGAAACATTATAATACTTCATAATTTTTCAGTTTTCAATTAAATTATACAAAATATTTAAAAATCAACTCAGTTTTAATACTGTATCAGCTATAACCATATTCAAATTAAATAACTATACCCAAGCATTTACGTGGGTACATTATTTTCTGTAATATAATTAGTTATAAAAGAAAAAAGTAAAGGTACTCCGTTTTTCCTTAAAATTAAAAAATCTACAAATTACAATGCTTCACGTCAACGTAATTTTACGAACATGCAACTACCTATATAATTTTATCGAATAACTCCTTCCAACTGCCACCGGGTCACGATACCCATCATATAGTCACGTATATAGCCACATTATATACAGCTAGGCCAGCCAACCACTAGCCGACCATTGCGATTAAATATGTAACGATTTGTGTATTTGAGTGGGTGTTTTTGCCATTGGTCAGTTACAGGGTAGTAGCGGAGATAGCGGTCAACTCCGATTCCGTGACACTCGGTAACTTGATGCCAAATACACAATACCAAGTCACTGTGACAGCGTTCAAAGCAGGTCGCCGGTTTCGTAGCAGACCAGTAATATTCAAAACACTTGGTAAGTTAGACCAAAAAATAATGTTCAATGTTTAGAATAATAATGTTTTAAGTAAATTTAATAATACATAATTACTTAATATAGGTACATACCAAGATAGGTATGTCTCAAAACTTAGGAAATATTTTCGATGAAGAAATGATGCTTTTGAAATTAAAAACTGAAAATACCTATCTTGTTAACACAACTTTAACCACCTATATTATAATATTAAGATTTAATAATTTTATAGATACGTACGAAACCCTTTCATTTACCCATTATTACATACCTGTACCTATTTGCTATGTTTATGTTTTACAACATTTAAAAATGTATAATTATTTAAATGGGTACCTACCGTAGTGAGATACAATGTGTATAGTTCATTTGTATTTTTTATATCAACAAATTAAATAATTTGGTCATCAAATTAACATATTTAGCTTTTTAACTACCAACTATAACATTACATAATAAATTATGAAAACCATATTATCATGTTTTCGTAATAATCACAACTAATTAACTTGGTATGTATAGATACATTATATAAAGTTATTGTTATCAAAAAATTATTTTGTACATGTTATGAAAACATAATGAATTCATTAATTTGAAGAAACTATTTACAATATTATAAAAGCAGATCAACGTTATTTATGTACCACTACATTATCAGAGATTCAGAGAGCTATTGTTTTTTTCAAACAAAATAAATTCATAAAATGCATAATGCTATTTACTCATAACATTCATTTTATTTTTGAAAAAAATCTCAATTTAATTAAAGATTAATGTATAAAATAAATGACAATGCAGATGTTATTTTTATAATACAAATAAAAAAAATATAGCATAAAAAAAAATATTCTTTTTAATTATGTAACTATTCTTATTGTAAAAATAAATAAAGGCCCATTTTTTCCTTTTTTTTAAATCAGCTAAATATTTCTCTATTTTGAAACCAAAAGGTATTTAAAAATGACAGACTGTCCTGTACTTTTTGGCAACTATTTTTTCTGCATTCAATCTATCAATAATACAATTATTCAGTATCAATTATAAAAATATTCAAAACCAAATTTTCAAATTGAAAAGTATGTTTTTTTTATAATTATAATAATTTTAAAATAAAAACAAAAACATATTCATATATATATCCTTCCTCTAGGACCTAAATCTAAATTAACAAATATTTTAACTGTACAAACATATTATTGACTAATTGAAAATTACTATACAGGGTGTTCACCTAGCATATTCACCCTCATTTTTCTTTTAATAATGAATTTATTCAAATTCTGATTTTTGGAATTTTTAAATATACTTAAAGACCATATTTTAAAATTTTTCAATTTTTAGCACTACTTTTAAGGAACGTCCTGTTGTCGTACAAACTTCTGTTTTTAAATAAGACCCCCCCACCCCTCTTTTACTGTAAATTAATTAGTGAATAATTTTTTGAAAATGTTGATGTACCTACTACATTAAAAACACGAACGAGTAGTTTCTTAGTTATTAAAATGTTTATATTAAGGATAATAGTCCTAAAAACTGGTTTTACATAAAAATAAAATAGACGTAAAATTGTATTTATTATACTTGGGCAATTTTTCCAAATTATTAATATCGAAAGATTAATATTAATGACTACAATTTCCAAATCGCCATTACCCCCCCCCCCCTTTCCCCATCTCGTATAAACTCATTACTATTGACTTTTTATCCTCAGAACTCAAAGTTAAGTAACTCATAAACTATTAGTATGAATTTTGATTTTGATACGTCTGAAATCTCAGAAATATATCTACTATACAATTTATAGTTGCATAGGGTGATACCATATAGTTAAACGTACATTTGTTTGTAAATATATAGATATATTACATAAGAAATATCAAAATAAGCAATAATATTTTATGTAACTACTTTTTCTGTTAAGTATATTAATACATATTACCATTATACATACTGTTTACAAATTGATTATTTTAAAACAGAACTGTCATTAAATTTATCAAGACCTATTTACCTTTAAAATTATGAAAAGTATTATTTTATTAAAAATTTAAAAATAAGTGCCAAATTTTCAAATTTAAAGAGAGTTGTCTTAGAATACTTGCCAAAAAGAGTTGTCTATACACTTATCATCCATAAAATATAATATTTTTTGTTAAATATTGTTTAACAAATGTTAAAAATTAATATCATTTAATTCAATATATTTTTTTAGATAAAGGTGTGTCGTGGCCAGATATTCAACATTCACAGATGAATACTAGTGGTGATGTTGATATATCACCACCGGATGTTGTAGGTGGTGTTGGACATTCAGTACCACCAGAAGGTTCTACTTCTCCTCCTTATGTACAGGTAATAAACTAATTTAACCTTTATTGTATTGAGAAGTTTATGCGAGTATGAAAATTATAAAAACATATATCTATATGACTACATCATATTTACAAGTACAACAAATCATTCATTTTTTAAATATAATTGAAATAATAATTAATTAGTAAATTCTACAAAGTATACATAAGTAAAAATAACATTTACTGAAAATACTTATGTAAGACTTTACTAGATATTTAGTCATTTTTTTCTATATGGAGAATAGATTAACTTCATGATAGTTCAAAAACATTGTGAGTGAAATAACATTTTCAAAGTATCAATTTAATTGGTAAATAAACGTACACATGTACATAACTATTATATCCTGAGGTCGGAAGTTAACATATTTTGTTCTTGGTAAATCTTAAACATCCTGAGTAAAATACAAATTTGTTTCACAATTCTGAATTCACTGATGACATATCGAATTTGTTCACTAATTTATAGATATATTTACTGTTTTAAGAGCAAGTAGGCTTATTTGAAAATTTTAAGAACTATTTTAGATTCCAGATGCTTATACACAGCCCAAAATGAAAACATATGCAAAATGTAAATGCTTTGTCAAACGAAAATTAACCTTCAAAAATCATCTCCATATCATACTATGTTGTCACAATTCATTTCAAATTTTAATTCAACTATCAGTCCACCAATTTCCCTTATTTCCTCCGTTCTAAATTCGTTTATTGCTAAAGGTGCTATTATTTTTCCTAGTCTATTCATGATCAATGTATGTAACACTTATAATTATCTTCACTATCGGCTTTATTCTACAATTCATGAGCAATTCGAGTAATTTTGTAGGTTTATTTTCAGTGACCCATCACATTTTACTGAATTTGTAGTTTAAATATCAATATGTAGGTATGTACTGCCTACAGGCTATAATCTCTTAATAAATATAAATTAGTAAAAATATATAATATGTAATTTAATTTTGCATATTATTATATTACAATTAAAGTGCTATTTATACCTAAAATTTTTAATATTTAATATTAAAGCTCTAAAAAGTATATGTTTAGTGCTATAACTTCCAAGCAATTCGTATACCTAACTATAGCCATAAACCCACGGCACAATCAACAAATTTAACGTTTGTTCTATACAAGTAATTCGGAATTATTTATAATAAAAATAAACTTATTAAATAGTTAATAAATATACTACCATCGTTAATAAATAAAAATGAAATGTAATATGTTCCTGTTCATACAACATGTTTTCCAAAAATATTACGAAATTTCGTTTTCCTAAATTATTAGAATTGTTGAGCTTAAGCACAAACTCTGTTAAATCAATATCACTAAATAAATATGTACACCTAAACATATAAATATGTAGTTCTTTAATCATTATATAATATATATTTATTAGTACAGAGAACAGAGAAGTTATCCTAAGCAAATGATATTCTTTGATACAAGTTGTGTCTACAACTGAAATAAACACGTATGACTTTAAAATCACCCAGCAAGATTGACAGTAGTTTTTTAGTAGGTTTTTTGTGACTAGCGTCTCTTGGTTATTTCCATCCCATGGGGGGTCAGCTTTCTCTTTAAACCAAAAGTGTTAAATTTTTTTAATGCCAATGAATATTGGTTGTAAAGTAGTTATAATCACACGATGTTATAAATAGTCTATTTGGGTACCTGCAATACCACCATCGTGAACCAATTCTGTCGGTATTTTATGAGTATGATTATTAATTAGTGCACATACACTAAACATAATTTAAGTAGATATACAAGTAAATATAAATAAGATGAAATTAAAATAAACCATATTATCAGGACTATATAACTGCCGAATGCAGTCTTAGATAACTGTGAGAATCAATAGTTTTTATTATTCATGGAAAAATTTTAATTCTATTTAAAATGTTCAAACAAACAATGATAAATACAAGAGTTGTAAGAAAATATACGCAGCACCAAACCATAAATCACATGAATTATGTAAATACTTGAGTGGTCTTTATATTTTCAAATTAATTTCAATAAGGTTTCTTATCATTTATTCAAAAATAAATTAACTTTACTAAAACGTATCTTACGTAGATAAACTAACCCGTCATTAGTGGTTTGGTGTAAAATACAAATAATATTAAGTAAAGACCATAGACAATATCAAAGTAAGAATAAATATAATATTCACAATAATTTGTTTAAGTGGATGTTAAAATATTACTACTCTATAAGTTATAACTATTTATGTTTATTTAGGTGCGAGGAATCGAAATTACTATTGTAGTGCTGGTCTTAATGGTCTGGGTCGGCGCTATAATAATGTTTTTCAACCGCTGGGGTAAAATTAGGATGCTTATACCATATCAACCAGACTATAAAGACACACAACTCAAAGTACCCGGAACAGGTGCATGTAATACAACCAACTCGTGCCAAAACCCAACAGGACCAAGTTTTTGTTGTTCGCAGGTCAGTGTTGTATTTTCTGTTTTAAAAAACTTAATGCTCATTTAAATTGTGTGATGCACGTGAAAATGTGATTTTTGAATATTCTTTTCTTCTATTTACTATCGATTATTTATATTTTTTTCATTTTTTAATTTATCAGCCTAAATACAGCTACCCGAAATGTACTAGAAGTCGGGTGTCAACTTATAATGTAGTATGAAACGTAGCTTATAATGCATATTTTGTTGGATACCATTAGTCACCAGAGAGACCAGGGATCACGATATTCTTTAAGTAACTAACCGTATTATGTGAAAAGCAAAATAAAAATTCCAACATGCAACAACCCTTCGACCTCACCTCGTCTGTAATGGTTAATGGAGTGATATTGTCATATGTTGGATAGTCTTCAAAATAAAAGATACTCAAAAAAATGGAAAATTATTAAGTAACCAAACTATTCAATGAATTCTATTAAAAAAAAAAATAATGCTCTGAATTCTCAACTTACTGACTGGATATTAAAATAACAATATTTTGTATGTTATAATATTATGGTTGACAATTTTTGTCATCTAATCCTAATTTTACCTAAATATACAAAAAGATTGTATATCTTTCAAACAATTTATATAAAATATTAAATTGTTACCTAAGGTCAAAAAAAATATAAAAAGTTTTTAGCAGCTCGAAGAAAAAGAAAGTTTAATGTATAATTATGTGTGAAATTATTTTAAACTATGTAATACTACTGATTATACATAGCATATGTATAATCAATGATAATACCTACTATTACCTATTACTTATTTAATATTCAATAAATTCCTAACTACGATGTAATTTTTTTTAAATCAATAAACCTTGACTATTTGAGAAATATTATGAATTCCACTTAACAAAAACCATAATTATTGAGTAATAATAAGTCGAACGTCAATTTTCCAACTAATTAAATACACTAAACAAATCATTAGATGTTATGTCTTACCAACTAGAAAGGATGAAGTAAGTATATTTCAATTTAAGTTATAAATTAACTACAATATCTCGGAAATTTATCAATGATTTTATTAAATGCCTACTCATTTAGTCGTGTGTTACAATAACATACAATAACAGAAAATTTCAGGATCTTAAAAGTTAAAATCGTAATTTTATTTTTAATTTAATAATACATAATACTATTATACTTAGGCAAGTAAAATTTAAAAAGCAACAATACTGCATAATTAACACATAATAATCGTACACTTTACTTTACACTTTACTATTATGTTTTTCATAAAGTAATATTTTATAACTAATAGCTTCCTTGGATACCCAAAAATATAAAATATCTACTTTGAATTAGGTATGAATTTCAAGGGTTTAAATTAAATAAATTATTCAGTTCCAAACAACTAAAAAATTTATTTTACCAAATGTTCCTTGACTTAAATTATCTTTATTGTCGAGGTGAACAAATTTGACCAGACTTACTACTGGGTATTTTCACTGATATTATCCTTGTCCCTTGTTAGTGTCATAACCAGCTTTGGATATTAAGGTACACACGATGTTGTTGTAAATATAGCTTATGTTCAATAGTGTACATAAGCTAAGATCGATAAAATTTCATAATAACAACCTTGGCACTTTTGATGACAGTGAAATGTGAAAATGTAATGTATAAGACTCACGTGTCATAGAAGTATTGTAGGGACAAGGGTTGACATCGTTTCGAAAAATGGGTGAACAAATAGTATTAGAAGTGTCCGATACCCTCTTAGAAAAAAAACATCAAAACCAAAAGTAAAATTGATATTAATAATATTTTACTCAAATTATTGTTGTATGATAAATAAATATACATATAAAAATGAATGTCTGCCTGTCTTTTATACCTGTCTCAACGGCTGAACCGATTTCGATGATATTTTTTTGTGTGTTTGAGCGGTTCCCTGGATGATTTAGATTTATAATTGGACCTGGTAGGTCCAACCCGAGGAGGTCATCAAACATGTTTGTTTATAAATAGCTGTTATTGGCTATAGGAGAATTATAAATATAATTAGTAGCAAATAAGTATTTTTGTTTTTTATTAGTTGCCGTTGGTTAATCAGAGAGATCAGGTATAAGCATGCATCAAATTAAATTTTCTCACATTGCCTCCCAAGGTGTCTGAGTTTTACTTATAGCCACTCATCGGCATTTTCCCGAAAATTCCAACTCTATATGAGACTCTCTTGTAATAATGCGAGCAGTATATTATCAGGTAGGCAATCAAATTGTGTTGGATTGCGGACCCCACTTGATGGGTACTCTATATGAATAATTTGTTTGTTTTATTTATTTATTTTTATTTTTACACGCCGATGAGCGGTTAAGTACAACTCAGTCACCATGCCCCTTGGTAGGCAATGTGTGATAATTTTATTTGATGCATGCCTATACCTGATCTGACCAATTAACCAACGGCAACCAATAAACAAGAAAATACCAATTTCTACTAAATATATTTATAATAATTATCTTATAACCAATAGCAACCATTTATAAACACAAATTTCCTTCGTTAATCTCAAAATCCGCGTTTGAGCACCTCCCTGGGTTGCACCCACCGGATCAAATTATGAATCTAAGTCTTCCAGAGAACCGATCAAACACACAGAAAAAATTACATCAAAATCGGTCCGGCTGTTTAGACGGGCATAAAGGACAGACAAACACACATTTATTTTTTAAATAATATAGTTATAGATAATTTCAATAAGCAAATAAAATCGATAATTTATATCAAATACCTACCTAGGTATAGCCGCTGTGTTAGTCCGTCCCAACTTTCGTTTCCGTGGTTACAATTGTTAGCTTTAAATAATTATTATTCTACTATAGATAAAATACACAAATGATTTAATTGAAACTAAATCAATTAAATGCATTTATATTGTCTACTATATAATGTGTTATATAATATGTTTTCTTTTGATGTACCCAATAAGGCTATAACTATTCGTAGAAGATATTAGAGAAACGTTAATTATTTGGACATAACGAATTTCATTAAACAATAAAACATAATTAATTAATGATTATATTTCGTTGAATACTCACATAAACCAGGAAATTAGAACGTTAGTAATAATTTAGATTTTTCTTAACGTCTATTTTAAATTATGCATTTATATTGTCATCCTAAAGTATATTTTTAACTTATTTATTTGTTTTAACAATTTATTTAATAAAAACCGATACATTATTTTAATGACAAAATCATTATGCGTTAGACTGTTCATTTCCCGAAAACAAAATTCATTATAACATAACTATAAACATTCTCGTTGTAAAATTAAATCATATTTATAACTTTACTAGACATAACTAATTTTGTCTAGACATATGTATTTCTGATGGAAATTTATTGTTTCGATTCAATAACTAATCAACTAATTTACATTCATATAAGTAATTAGATATTACATTTTCAGCTGTAAAAAGATTCTGAGAAATTCAATAACAAATTCTTCGAAACCAGTTATTTGACGGGGACAAACTTGGAAGTAGTCTTTGTACAATATTTGCACATTGTATGCAATAAGTTCTTATTTCAAATTTTTAAATACAGATGATGTAATGAATTTGTGTGTAGGTATTATATAAAAAGTATATATAACACTTCAATATTAATGTATTATTAAGCTTATCGTCTTATGAAAAGTTTGAAAATATTATTTACAAAGTATACCAATTATTTTCATCAGTCATCACTAAACTCTGTAATTAAACTTTATGATCGTTTTACTATTTTTTTAAATATTTTCTTCAAATACGATAAGTCATGATTTTCTAACTTTTCGTAAATTTTACAGTCCCTAATCATAACTGTTATTGTTAAAAATTATAATGCAAGTGAATTTTAATACCTACTGCGATAATATTCATTGTGTACATATGTGTACTGCAGTGGAACAAATAATAAATGGCTAAGCCCCCTTCAGCCACCAGGACAGAAATACTAATACTTCTAAAATTATGTATATTTAATTTAAAAAAAAAAATTCTGATGGTTTGATCCCCATGAAAATTGTTCCTTTAGAGTGTAACTGAAATAGCTAACAATTATAATTGACTACCTATATTTGTAATAAATTTTGTTTTTATCTACACAATATTTTCTTAATATTTAATTAACTATAATAATAATCATACAATATCTGAATTAAAACGGTTATTAAAAATATTAATAATAATAAAAGCTATTACTTAGTTACATTTGTTAGATTTTTCTGTTAAACCCTGTACTTATATATCTTTCTTTATATAAATATATATGTATAAAAGTGCCTTTTTTATGTCCGGGATAATCTCGGAAACTACAGAACAAAATGCAATGGGGTTTTTTCAGTTTAAATACCACACAACAGAGCAGGTTATAAGCATAGTTTTATGGACTAAAATTCTGTCCACGGAATATTGAGCGATAAAATGGAAAATCACCAGTTGCGCCATCT